>NC_084557.2:21193191-21420691 GCF_033978685.3 Nerophis lumbriciformis
GCTCTTTGGGTAAACCTCTCCCAGTGACATAACCAAGACCTCCCAGTGACATAACCAAGACGCAACGTCTCAAAATCATAATGGCTCGTGTAGAGCAAGTTTGGAAGAATGCAATAATATTTTATAAATATCTCTGCCATGCTTCCATGGTTTGATTTCAAATGTTTGGGACTCATGGGGATCCCAAGTACACTAAAACATAATAATCAACTGAGTAATATCAAATTTAGATTTTGCTCAGGATACTTGGCTTTCAATTATAGCTAACTTCCATTCATCCATCCATTGTCTACCACTTGTCCCTCTAATATTTTAATAGATCAATAGATGTAAATTAAAGTACATTTCAAAACCTCCTCACAACCCAAATTTAGTCTCTGAATAGACCAGGGGTCGGCAACCCAAAATGTTGAAAGAGCCATATTGGACCAAAAATACAAAAACAAATCTTTCTGGAGCCGCAAACAATTTAAAACCATATAACATACAGATATGTGTCATGAGATATAAATTGAATTAAGAGGACTTAAAGGAAACTAAATGAGCTCAAATATAGCTACAAACGAGGCATAATGATGCAATATGTACATATAGCTAGCCTAAATAGCATGTTAGCATCGATTAGCTTGCAGTCATGCAGTGACCAAACATGTCCGGTTAGCACGCCAACAGGTCAATAACATCAACAAAACTCACCTTTCATGCACAACCTTAAAAGTTTGGTGGACAAAATGAGACAGAAAAAGAAGTGGCATAAAACACGTCCTAGAAAGTCGGAGAAAGTTATACATGTAAAGAAACTATGGTGTGTTCAAGGACCGCCAAAATTAGTAGGACAAAACGGCGCTCGCCAAATACTCGAATCAGTGAAGCATGTTTAATATAAACAGTGTGCTTTGTAACAATTAGGGAGGTTTGTGTCATGTTTGTCTTCTTACAGAAACCATATTAAAACAAAAAATAGATTTTTTTTCCCCCTCATCTTTTTCCATTTTTCATACATTTTTGAAAAAGCTCCAGAGAGCCACTAGGGCGCCGCTAAAGAGCCGCGTGCGGCTCTACAGCCGCGGGTTGCCGACCCCTGGAATAGACTGATTTGTTAAAGCTTGTGTGGTTGTGTCTCTGAGGATGAAAATGTAGAAAAACAACCACACGGAAAAAAGAGAAGAACTAGAAGTCGAGATATGAAGATCCAACACATTTGTGGTGTACAGCCATTTACCATGTGACAGCCCACAGACGCTCGGTACTTTACTATGGAATGACAAACATGCAGGCCACAAGTTCAGCGAGTGGGGTGGAAAAAAACAGCACATTCTATTACAGAATGACTGCTTCTGAGTTTTAGTTGTAAAATGATAAATGATGGGATTTTATTTTCTTTATTCCATGTTTTTATATGTAAACAGCATGCTGAAGAAGATTAGCGAAGTCTTCCAGATGCATGACTGATGGATGTGCAGGCAAGTCTAATTCCTTCAGCCTCAGGTTGAGACGTCGTGCTCGACTGGTCAAATCAGCTTCAATAAATGAGGTCATTGCTCAATGAGTGCAGCGCTGATAAAAGATGGCAGTGTGATGAAATAGGTCACTTCGTGGTCGTGAGCTTTGTAAAAATGCACTACTCTGTTCAACAGAAGCACATGCAAGTTGCACACTCTGCATTACTTCAAACTTTAAGACACCAAAACGCTCCCCTTTCCAGAGGCGAGACACAGGTGCCCCATTCAGATCATCCCCGTTTCTGGGGTAAATCTCATAGAGGTCCAGCTTCTAACAGAGCATCGTAGCTAGCCATCCTACTTCTGACACCAAACTGTTTCTCTTTTAGCAAAGGAAATTATGTTCAAATAGTAACAGATGGCCAGGTCAAGAATCAAAACAGACTGTTCTTCTATTCATTTTTAAACAAACAAAAGTACTACACAGAACCCACTGATGTTGAACTGAGACTTGCCAAAGTTACTCACGTGACATCATCTCCCCGATTTATTCACATTTCGTCGTGTCCTCAGAAGGGTAGCATGGTTCAGAATAGAAGGTGTGCTAATTGGAAGATTATAGCTTGAGATATAGCAAATGGCAGCCATGAGGCCGTTTTATTGGGCGCACATGTGTTCCCTGCTGTGACGGAAATAGGTGATACTGTCATTCTGGGAAGCCCCCCCTCCTCTGATTGATATCAGAGGACAACACCCATAAACATAGTGAGAGCAAATAACATTAGTAAACATTTAGTTCAATGTGCTGTTTTGAATACAAATATTTGTAATGTGTACCTCATCTTACGAGTATTTTGAGATATGTGCTGTCTCTCCACTTTTTGTAATGCTTTAAGTTGCGAGCATATGTAGTACTGTAGTATTTGTCATGGGGTTGTGCAGTTAGAGCAATAACAAGTTAATATATTTTACCTGCTTTGTTTAAACAAAAAAACAAACATTAGTTTTGATTCAACAGTTGTCATGTGCGTTTTAGCGCTGCTCAGAAATCGACACAATTTTGCCCTCGAACCATCGGAACTAAGAACGTTAGTGCGAAGGAGAAGAAGGAGAAGAAGTTGTGGCTTGTGCAGCCCTTTGAGACACTTTTGATTAAGGGCTATATAAATAAACTTTGATTGATTGATTGATTGATTAAAGAAGCGGACGATTGAATCAGAGTCAAAAACCATTAAAACATGTCCTAACTGTTAGGAGCCGACCTGGCAAGGCAGTGTGCACGGCATGCAGTCTCAAATATTGTGACGACGAACATGTATCCATAAAAATATTGAGAAGCTGCAGATGCTGTGTTTGACATGTTTCAATTGGTTCTGTCTTGTCCTGACTCAACAAACTGGGTGGTAAAGCATTACCTTTGGTACACAGACATACAGTACGTATTGCTTGTTGTCAACTCTGACCTCTGTGGTCCGTCCCTCAAATATGTCCATCTGCAACATAAACAATTAGTACCGAATATGATTCCTAAGTATCGCGGTACTATACTAATACCGGTGTACCGTGCAACCCTAGTTTAGAGTGACAAGCTTGGTCGTGGAATGCAATGTGCTCGTAAGTTGAGGTACTACTATTGTTACGGGATTCATATATGGGGACATTATTATCCCGATATGGGTATTTTAAGAAACTTATAAATAAGGATTTAAGTTGTAAGGCAGAAATTATCAGTGTAATTCAGTGCATTTTGGTCAGCTTAGCGTTCAGACATGGCGCCTGTGTGACAGCATCACACGCGATCATGCTTTTTTTTTTTGTTATTGTTGTTGTTCATAACCAAGGCGTTAACATATTAAATCTTGAATATATTTGGGCAGAGCATGTCCTCCCTGCTGAGACAGGCAGCGACAGGAGAGTCATCCAACACCACAGATCATCTGTCAAGCTAGCACAGGAAGGGACGATGTCATTCTCCGGATAGCGGGGGTTAGGGTGATGAGGACTATGAGTTAATTGGTTTGTGTGTGTGCGTGTGTTTGAATCATGTTAGGAGGGACGAGACAAATAAATTGGGGTGTCCAGAACCAGGGGTGAGTAGACGATAAATAAAAGACAATAAACACATGCATTAGTGCCTTTTTGCACTCGTGTGTGTGTGTGCAGGCTGTTTGTGTTGATACTGTTGGTTGTCAGGGGATCAGTAACAAGACTGCTCTTACAGTGACGCAATGCCTACAGGAGGACACAGCTGCCATGCCAAGGGGTTGAGGTAGTTATTAGGGAAGGGGGCGAAATGGAGAAATTGAATGAGGAGGAGAAGGTGTTGGGAGGGGAGGATGGGCAGATTGGCAGTTGGGTGGAGGGAGGCGATAGATGATCTGCTCGTCCCACGGGGGACATTGGCGCTGCAGTATGTAATCATGTTTGTATGCATGAGGGTGATCCAGCCCAAATAGAATGTGTGTCCTTTCCCATCTCCCGTGTAGTTAGTGAGCCTCCGCTCTGGTTTGATTGGCGTCAGGTTTTAGATACATCGCTCCCCTCTACCCCAAAGGCCGTCATCAGTCAAAAATGTATGGGTCAAGTGCAGGTTAACGCTCATTCTGTCAGCCATTTCTATTTTCAGACAAGCAATAACACCTACGATAATTTAGGTGCCCAACCCTTTAAATAAAGACAATAAATAACAGGTACATGCGGACGAGAGCTTGAAAGAAGAATGTTGTAAAGATACAAAGCTGGCAGGTGCAGGATGGGTGACATTGTCCGACAAGGTCCAGATGAATGACATTTATCTGTCTTTTTATGCATGTGCATGTTCAGTCATGCAATAAAGCCCCCCTGCTGAAGGCTACTTAACCCCCCCTGGAAGAGCCCAGCATCTCCACCTACTGGTGCAGCATCAAATGCAAAGAAATTGCTCCACAAAAAGGTGTTCACTCTTGCACAAACAGCACACAAACCAAAGAGGAAGCTATCAAACACACCAAGGGGGGCTTGCGGGAGCAGATGGGCCTCATAAACCATAAATCGTACAGCATTTCAAACTCCCAGTTGGAGCCATTAGGCAGCGTCTGCATGTGTGGTGAAAATAAGGAGTTGAGGGACTCTATACTGGCCACCACTGGATAAATACTGACAGCTCATGTTCATTTTGAGCCACGTAGAAATGATAACAGCTCTTTATTCAGGTTAATTATATACAAAAAAAAAAAGGAAATTAAGAGATGTGTGCTATTATACAAAATATGCATACAGCGGTAATTCATTTTTTCTCAACTTAAAGGGGTCAAATTATGATTTATTTTAATCTACATTTAAAACACTTCCTTGTGGTCTACATATCATGTAAAGGTGGTTCTTTAATCAAAATGTTGCATAGATTATGTTTTACAGACCATCTTCAAGCCGCTTTCTGACCGTCTCTTCAGGATGCCTGTTTTTTTGAGTATGTCCCTCCACTTCGACTGTGTCTTCTTCACCCCATCAGCCATGTTGTAGTTTTGAACGCTTCCATATCGAGTCTACTGACGGATATACGTTTGAACTATACGCTGCCTTGTATTTGAAATGGCAACAGCGGAGGAATCACGTGCATGTACGAGCCAGTCGGCCCCATAACAAGAGGATAGAGAAAAATAAGGAACTTAATGACTCCAACGTTGGACTACAATAGTGGACTCGCGCAAAGCTCTCTGTGGTTAACCTCGCCCATATATGGAGATATCCACTGACGTCACATGTGGGGAAAAACGTCACAAATTGGACAAATTCCAAATGGCTCATTTGGAGGAAGTATGAAGGCAATATTATTCTATAAATATCTCCACCATGCCTTCATGGTTTGATTGAACATTTTTGGGACTTACCTGTATGGCGATCCCAAATATACAAAAACAGGTAAGAAAAGTTGGTTTTGCATAATAGTTCCCCTTTAAGGGTGTCCTAACCTAGTCCCTCAGTGAATTGTTGTGCTTTAGGTTGCAAGCAAAATTTGGAGTATAGTGTCATTTGGGACATAGGCGCCGATCACCGGCATGGGATTGATGGCAACTTTCAATCTTTAAAATAATTTTTGAAAAATCAATCTTGTTGTTGATATATGATATAGTGATAATGATATAGTCTATAATTAACAAGTGAAGTGAAGTGAATTATATTTATATAGCGCTTTTCTCTAGTGACTCAAAGCGCTTTACATAGTGAAACCCAATATCTAAGTTACATTTAAACCATACTTGCCATCCTTGAGACCTCCGATTTCAGGAGGTGGGGGGTGGGAGTGGGGCGTGGTTAAGAGGGGAGGAGTATATGTACAGCTAGAATTCTCCAAGTCAAGTATTTCATATATATATATAAGAAATACTTCACTTGTGAATTCTAGCTATATATATATATATATATATATATATATATATAAATGATAAATAAATAAATGGGTTGTACTTGTATAGCGCTTTTCTACCTTCAAGGTACTCAAAGCGCTTTGACACTACTTCCACATTTACCCATTCACACACACATTCACACACTGATGGAGGGAGCTGCCATGCAAGGCGCTAACCAGCACCCATCAGGAGCAAGGGTGAAGTGTCTTGCTCAGGACACAACGGACATGACGAGGTTGGTACTAGGTGGGGATTGAACCAGGGACCCTCGGGTCGCGCACGGCCATTCTTCCACTGCGCCACGCCGTCCCTATGAGAAATACTTGAATTTCAGTGTTCATTTATTTACACATATACACACACATAACACTCATCTACTCATTGTTGAGTTAAGGGTTGAATTGTCCATCCTTGTTCTATTCTCTGTCACTATCTTTCTAACCATGCTGAACACCCTCTCTGATGATGCATTGCTGTGTGGCATGCACAAAAGTGCTTTCATCAAATGCACTAGAGTCTGGAATGTTCCATCTCTCCCTAGCATGGCCCAAAACCGGTCAATCTTTGCTTCCTGAGAAAGATCTTCACTGCCAAGCACTTGGTAGTCCACTACTTCTTCCCGGAGGCTATCCAGGTCCAATCGCAGCTGCGGCTTGGAACTTACAAGCGTATTTCTTCATCTTACTCGTCGTCGCCATGGCTGTATCTTCCCCGTTCTTCTGCTTCGCATCCTTGTTGTGTGCGCAGTTGTGCACTGCACTCTCTAAAAGCCGTAGATGTTATTGTCACATATGCATGCACAGTAGATGGCAGTATTGTCCTGTTTAAGAGTGTCACAACATTGCTGTTTACGGTAGACGAAAACGTGACTGCTGTTGTTGTGTGTTGTTACCACGCTGGGAGGACGTTAATGAAACTGCCTAACAATAAACCCACATAAGAAACCAAGAACTTGCCCTCGATCATTCTACAGTTATAGCGTGATTGGGCAGGCACGCTGTTTATATTGTGGGAAAGCGGACGTGAAAACAGGCTGTCGACACGTCACTCAGGTCCGCATGGAGCTGGAGGGGGCGTGGCCTCCAGTTCTGCCTGAATTTCGGGAGATTTTTGGGAGGAAATTTGTCCCGGGAGGTTTTCGGGACAGGCGCTGAAATTCGGGAGTGTCCCGGAAAATCCGGGAGGGTTGGCAAGTATGATTTAAACCAATGTGGGTGGCACTGGGAGCAGGTGGGTAAAGTGTCTTGCCCAGGACACAACGGCAGTGACTAGGATGGCAGAAGCTGGGTTCGAACCTGGAACCCTCAAGTTGCTGGCACGGCCACTCTACCAACCGAATACACTCGAACACTGAAGCTCATCTGGCCTCTCTCTCAGTATGTGCACTATATAGAACCTATACATATACACACACACACACACACACACACATAATCTAGTAGCGTAATGCCACATAACGCTCATAGACGGGAGATGACAGCTCATCAGTGTGGTTTAGACTGATGAGAGCTTATGTTTCTGCAGCTTAAAGCCTGACAGGCATATCCCAGATCAGTTCAGTGTTAATTATGTACTCAACACAACAGGCTGGCTCACATCAAACCTAAACGTAGTCCTATACTGTTCACAGGGACCTGGGTCCAGTCTGCATCATAATGGACTCCCAGATGGTGCCAGCTGGTTTATGTGGGCCTGTAAACCAAACATTCACCACACCACCACACCAACAATTACTATTTTATGACCATTGTAAGCACCATGAGTGACACACTAAAACAGAGGTGTTCAAACTTTTTTCCACTGACGGCCGCACACTGACAAATAAAAGCATGCGCGGGCCATTTTGATATTGTTCCTTTAACAAAACCATTCGGGCTCCTCTCAATTTTGGTGAGTGTTAGAGGTCTTTCTGTCATTAAAGTGTTGAATTAAAGTCATGTATTGTTCTTTCCCCCACTTTCAACACTTAATTATCTACAGATCAACTTCAGATCCAGCTTATTTTTTTATGCTTATGCCCCCCCCCCCCCCCCCCCGTTTTTTAATGCAAAAACACAAACTATGCAATATTTTCCCCAAAACATTTTTCAAAATGAAATATTTGATGTGAAGTAATTGTAAAAGGTTAATATTTCAAAATAATCCTTGCTTTTGATTCATTATTATTTTTGAACAATCAGTTTCAGTTTATTTCGAACATGCATACAGTACAATGTAATTCATCACATAAGTCCAATTGTTTCATTACAGCATGTCCGAAAAGGAGTAGGAAGAAGCTGAGCTTATTTAATCCTTTTCATACCATAGCAATTTTATCCTATTTCCTTGTTCTTTGTAACATAACAGTGAACAAATAAATAATAAACAAATAATATACCATAGGAAGTAAACAAATATTAAATACATGAATAATCTTTGTCTCAATAAAAAACAATTTAAATTAAAAAAAATAAAAAAGGGTTCAAGATGTTCATCATAATTCTTGTTCTGTGTACTTTGTGAACACTTGTAGTTTGAACAGTCTCTTAAACTGAATCATATTGGTGCTTTGTTTGATTTTCTTTGGTTAATCCATTCCATAATTGAATTCCACATACAGATATGCTAGAGGTTTTAAGTGTTGTACGAGCATACACATGTTTTAAATTAGATTTTCCTCTAAGGTTATATTTCTCCTCTTTTGTTGAGAAGAATTGCAGCACATTCTTGGGTAGCAGGTTATAGTTTGCTTTCTACACAATTTTAGCTGTTTGTAAATGCACCAAATCGTTGAATTTCAATATTTGCGATTGAATAATAAAGGGTTTATATGTTCTCTATCTCCAACATTATGTATTATTGATCAAACTTAAAGGTCTTGGTTATCCAAAAGGCCCCCACTCATAAAAGTGTAAAAATGTGTCATATAACAATATATATTATTTTTACTCTCAATGCTTATATCTCTAGATCAGTGATTCTTAACCTGGGTTCGATCAAACCCAAGGGGTTCGGTGAGGCGGCCTCAGGGGTTCGGCGGAGTCTCCGCCACGGAGGTAAAGACACATCCGACTTATCGTGTAAATAAAAACTTCTCCCTATCGGCGTATTATGGATGACCCCCAAACAATGTTCCCTCTAATTTTCCATCTGATTTGCAGGTTGTATGATTGATCGATTGAAACTTTTACTAGTAGATTGCAAAGGAAGAGAATACATTATATGAAACGGTACAGTACTTATTCCGTACAATTGACCGCTAAATGGTAACACCCCAATAAGCTTTCCAACTAGTTTAAGTCGGGGTCCACGTCAATCAATTCATGGTAATGTGTGTAAAGTGTGTCATTTGTTGTGAGTTCATGCACTGTGTTGGTTTTGTTCTTTGAACAAGGTGATGTTCATGCACGGTTAATTTTGGGCACCAGTAAAAAAACATGACTTTTTCTTGAATTTGAAAAAACATTTTTTTTTATCTTTCACTAAAGAAGGGTTTGGTGAATGCGCATATGAAACTGGTTGGGTTCGGTACTTCCAACAAGGTTAAGAACCACTGCTCTAGACATACTTCAGATCAATCCGTCGATTATAGGTTTTTATTATTTTTTGAGCAATGACAGTTTCTTTTCATCTGTTTGTTCTTTAATTCCATTTTTTGGGGCTTTTTATTTGTAATAGTATTTTTAAGTGGAGGAGTTCAAGTACCTAGGAGTCTTGTTCACGAGTGAGAGAAAAGTGGATCGTGAGATCAACAGGCGGATCGGTGCGGCGTCTTTAGTAATGCGTACGCTGTATCGATCCGTTGTGGTGAAGAAGGAGCTGAGCCGGAAGGCAAAGCTCTCAATTTACCGGTCGATCTACGTTCCCATCCTCACCTATGGTCATGAGCTTTGGGTTATGACCGAAAGGACAAGATCACGGGTACAGGCGGCCAAAATGAGTTTCCTCCGTCGGGTGGCGGGGCTCTTCCTTAGAGATAGGGTGAGAAGCTCTGCCATCCGGGGGGAGCTCAAAGTAAAGCCACTGCTCCTCCACATCGAGAGGAGCCAGATGAGGTGGTTCGGGCATCTGGTCAGGATGCCACCCGAACGCCTCCCTCGGGAGGTGTTTAGGGCACGTCCAACCGATAGGAGGCCACAGAGAAGACCCAGGACACGTTGGGAAGACTATGTCTCCCGGCTGGCCTGGGAACGTCTCGGGATCCCACGGGAGGAGCTGGACGAAGTGGCTGCGGAGAGGAAAGTCTGGGCTTCCCTGCTTAGGCTGCTGCCCCCGCGACCCGACCTCGGATAAGCGGAAGAAGATGGATGGATAGTATTTTTAAAATGGGCTGCTAAAAAATTAGCTGCGGGCCGCACTCTGGACTACCTTCAAAGATTACATTTTTACAGCCCCATCTGCTGGTAGGCCACGGTCTCACAATAAGTGTGGCTTGCAAAAACGAATAGTGAATTCAAGTTTGCTCTAATACACGCGTAAGTTAAATGAACAAAAATGAAGGCCTTGCACCCTAGAGAATATCAGTGCACAGTGACAAAAGTGATCGCAACACCCCAGAGACACATGCATGTGTGTCAGTGTGCGTGTGTTTGTGTGTGCGTGGGCGTGGGTGTGTGTCAGATCCAGAGCCCAGTAGTGACATCACTCTGCCAGCTACAAAAGAACAATGGAGGAAGTATGACGCTATGCAGCGAGAGGAACTGGACAAGCTGTCTCCATCGGAGCACAGCTAACACCCACGTGATGCTCTGCCATGCAGATGGTTGCAGCAGCAAAGTGCTTTTAAAATCAAAAGCTAAAATCTATCATTTTATCAGATAAGTTGATCAGGAAATGGTTACACAACAGAAGAGGAAGTGGCATGTTTGTGGGTTGTGTTTATATAAAGTGTGTTTTGTTTATGCATGTGAAGACACGTGAATATCACGCAATAACTGCCACATTCCTTTATTCTTAAGCCTTAGGCTTGCTGGGAACTCCAAAATTAGCCTGTTGTCATAGTGATGGGGGAAAAAAAATATCTTCCACTTTGATCAAGAAGCAGTGGCTCCAGACGTTTGTGTGTGTCCACAGCATACTACAAGCAAGAAACATTTAGGACATTTTTGGCACAATAATCAAAATATACAGGAACAAACAAAGACAAAATGTAAGCCCGTACAGGAGGGTGGGGGCTATCAAGAAAAAAAAAAGGTGAGTATAAAAAGATACACAAGGAAGCGGTGCTGTGTGGAATGCCTGCGATAAAGTGCATCAAAGCGATAAACAGGAATCCACTATTGTTTGGTGGAATGACGCCATGACAGGAACGGTGGTGGGCAGTCCGAGCATGAAAGGAATCTGGTGAATGCACGCAAGCAGTGGGTATAAAATAGCCTAATTGAGAGTGACTCCTTCCCCCTTGTTTGTGCTTTTTGTCAATTTCCACTGTACAAGCGCGCGAGAGTCACCAGGCTGGTTAAATGAAAGGCATCCATCCATCCATTTTCTACCGCTTGTCCCGTTCAGGGTTGCGGGGTGTGCTGGAGCCTATCTCAGGTGCATTCGGGCAGAAGGCGGGGTACACCCTGGACAAGTCACCACCTCATTGCAGGGCCAACACAGATAGACAGACAACATTCCAAGCACTCGCCGTTAATTTCACAGTTAGGATGGAGTTTATCGGGAAGCCAATGGGGGCGAGACACTGACCTCGCTTTACATGCTGCTGTAGTTCTGCTTCTGTTGACCTGATGTGTGGAAAGTGCCTAGGTAACACTTCAAACAAACTATTTTTATGCGACGGGACATGAATGCATGGCAGAAGCGGGTTGGGATGTTGAAAGGGCGCTCAGATAGATTTCAAATGGCATGCAGAGTGAACGGACTGTTTACACACAGATGTTCGAACAGCCATGTTTAGGAAATTGTGGTATAAAACAGAGTAGAGAAGAGGAAATATCTAGAATAATTGTGCATGTTTTAAGGTTGAAGGGTTCAACCTAATTGACCCGGACCAATCCAGAATTATACTAAAACTACAGCTACTCTGCAGAAGAGAATGTACCTTTTCTGATTTTTTTTTTTTAAAACCTCCACATGGCAACACTGCTTGGTGTTACTCATGAGTATATCCACTGAAAAAAAACAAAAAAAACAAAACATTTTTAAATCTTAAATTTGCTAGTGTCTCCAGGAATTAGACATGTCACAATTGTGCCAATTCATGCAAATTCAATCAATCCTCATCGTCATTTTTGCCTATTGAATTTGTCTTTGAGCTGCTCTGAAATGCGTACCTCAACTGTCTAATCAAAACGTAAGATTGTTTCTTGTGTAGACCTAGCAAGTGCAACATTATATCAACTTTTTATAGCTCAAATGGCCCAATTGTTGTCGGAACTACTTACGGTTTCTGTCTTCAGCGCTAAGCCTTCTGGATAATTTAGTATAGAAAGATATAGCGACCCACCAGGGTCCTGACTTCCTAGTTTACATATATTTATATATGTATTTAACCTTTTTTTTTTAATCCAGATTAGGAAAATTAAGAACATATTCTCAATTGCAATGCTGGCCGCGCAAAGAGGCCCTAATTGACAAGACCGAGATGTCGACGTGTGATAATAATCTTTCATCTTCTCTCATTTACCAACAAAGAATAGCGCTATAAATTGCTCCCAACAGTTCACAAATTCTCATAACATGTGGGAGTTAAATGTGGTGGAACATGAATGAATATTTAAGATGGACAAACACTTTTTAAATGAGTAAAACATACACGGAGAATGTCCGCAACCTATGGACAACAGATCAGACAGCGGACAATAAGCAACAATTTGATAGTATTTTTTTTCTGTAATTATAATTATCACTATTTCATCCAACCATCCATTTTATACCTTTATTAGTTATACTTAATTAAAACAGTAGAATAATTAGACAATGACATCTGAGTATGTGCTTTTACTGTTAAGTCTGTGTGGTATAAAACAAGTAAAAACATCAGTACAGTACACTGTACAGTATATATCCTGTGCTCTTGAAATCCTCCGCTTTATGGAGGTACAAGGAACACTTAAAACATTGGTAAAAAACTTTAAAAAAAATTAAATTGGTCGTATATTTTTTGTAGTTGTATTCCTTTTTTATTATTGTTACTATTTTTTGTATTGTTTCCACACTACTTTGCTTTTTTGTGTCACTTTTGATATGATTTTGTCACGGTTTACTTGCTTTTTTTTACTTTTTTGTTTTTATTTATTTATTTTTTTGCATCTGATCAAGCCACGAAAATGTGACTTTTTTCTTTTTTTTTTTTTAAGTGTGAACAGCGGAGAGGTCCCCGGGAGGTGATCTAGTGATCACTTCCTGAGGATCCTTGATGCCGAGGAATATTCATCCATCTTGCTATGGTCTGGATGGTCTGCTGATCCTGAGCCAGTGCAGGATGGATGGATATATACAATATCTGGGTACTTTTTCTAATAATGTCTATACTGTAAACCTTGAGTTGTTAAAGCCCAAGTGCACCTCTCTCCTCAAGAGTGATGACTGTATTATGATGATAGTATATATGATAGTATATATCTGTATCATGAATCAATTTAAGTGGACCCCGACTTAAACAAGTTGAAAAACTTATTCGGGTGTTACCATTTAGTGGTCAATGGTACGGAATATGTACTTCACTGTGCAACCTACTCATAAAAGTCTCAATCAATCAAAAAAAGCATATGAGTGTGGATGAGTGGATGTGACTGAGTGAGCAAAGTATGATTGTAAAATGTGATTTTAACCGTAAAATTCAATAAAATATATTTGCAAAAAAAAAAAAATCATAAAATCTAAAATTTAAAAAAATAAATCGACATTTTGTTGCAACTTTCTGAAAAAGATGAGGCAAATTCATGCATTTTAGGCTGCGGCGGTCACAAAAAAAAACCTTGCGGAATCACGGAGGGACTGGTTGGTGTCTTCGGCATTTTATAGCCTATACATATTTAGGAGGGAACACATCAATCCATTATTTTGTGAGCTATAAGTCGATGATTGTGCGCTTGAGTGAATATGTGTCTCTATGGCTCCTTCAGCTGGTTTGTGAGTGATGAAGGAGACGACGAAGAGGAGCGGGAACACGTCATGGTGGAAACATTTGGCAGGGGCTCACATTAAAACATATACAGATGAACACACACACACACACACACACACACACACACACACACACACACACACACACACACACACACACACACACAGGCCTGTTTTTGTCCTCCTTTTTTGAGGCAAAGAAGGAAAAATGACATCAAGCACATCATGTGAGGCCAATGGGGTGGGGGTGGGGGGTCTGGCAGAAGAACATGGTTACATAAAATTCAAGTCAGCAAAGGCCTCCTGGCTTCTGTAGTGTGTGTTGTGTGTGTGTGTGTGTGTGTGTGTGTGTGTGTGTGTGTGTGTGTGTGTGTGTGTGTGTGTGTGTGCATGCATTTCCCTGCTCCTAGGACTTGGTGTGCAAGTTAAGCATCTGCACAATACCTCATAGAGGTGTGAGCCTAAAAAAAGAGCTCATTACAAACCTACAAAGAGGTGCAGAAAACAGAACATGATGTCAAAATGGAGCTCTGAGGCTTCTCAGAGTCTGTCAGACTTTCTCAGACCAGGGAGGTGATGTCATGGATATTTCGGCGGGTCGTTTACTTTGACCTTTGCGCTCTCCCGATGCTGGCTGGGGTGGGGTGAATGTGTGTTTGTGTATCTACAGGCCAGGACGAGAGCGCCGAGGCTGCTGGCGCCAGATGTGACGACCGCAGGAGTCTGGGCCTAAAAATAGAGCTCTGTTCTCAGCACCGTGAAACAGAAGCGAGGCGGAACGGAGGTGGAGGAGGGGAGGAACAGAGGCAAGGTAAAAGGGGTATTGCAGGGGCCGGGATGAGGAGGAAGCTGGGGGTCATTGAGAATAAGGTCAGAGCTCTCTGGGGAAGGTGAGCTCACCTCCTAATGGTACCACGGGCTCTTTCTCAATGAAATCATTGATCTGCAGCAGCTCCCTATGGCGTAATGGAGAGGGGGTCACATGGAAGTGGGCCAGAGGAGGGGAAAGGGGCAAAGCGGCGCAGAAAGGGCAGGTTAGGAGGTTAAAATGGAGAAGTTAACAACTATCAGGGGGGAAAATGATGACGCAATTGCCACTCAAACATGGTTTGCACTGCTGATGAACTGGAATACTATTTACACCAACTCTTTTGTTGACACATAAACAAAACAAAAATACAACGACAAAAGAAAACGGATGTGACGTGACAAGGAAAACGTTAACATGTTCAGGGTTTCCTTTAAATTGCCAAAATACCTGTGGCAGTGGGGGTGTAGTTAGCGTGGTGGGGGCGTGGTCACATGGCGTAATAATTTGCTATAATGTTAAGATTTTCTTTAAAAGGCTCCAAAAAAATATACATACATTTAAAAACAAATCTGTGTTATTATTAATTAGTATTAACATCGGGGGCGGTACCACTGGATTGGCAGACCGGGGTGGTGGTTCCTCTCTTTAAGAAGGGGAACCGGAGGGTGTGTTCTAACTATCGTGGGATCACACTCCTCAGCCTTCCCGGTAAGGTCTATTCAGGTGTACTGGAGAGGAGGCTACGCCGGATAGTCGAACCTCGGATTCAGGAGGAACAGTGTGGTTTTCGTCCTGGTCGTGGAACTGTGGACCAGCTCTATACTCTCGACAGGGTCCTTGATGGTGCATGGGATTTTGCCCAACCAGTCTACATGTGTTTTGTGGACTTGGAGAAGGCATTCGACCGTGTCCCTCGGGAAGTCCTGTGGGGAGTGCTCAGAGAGTACGGGGTATCGGACTGTCTGATTGTGGCAGTCCGCTCCCTGTATGATCAGTGCCAGAGCTTGGTCCGCATTGCCGGTAGTAAGTCGGACACGTTTCCAGTGAGGGTTGGACTCCGCCAAGGCTGCCCTTTGTCACCGATTCTGTTCATAACTTTTATGGACAGAATTTCTAGGCGCAGTCATGGCGTTGAGGGGATCTGGTTTGGTGGCTGCAGGATTAGGTCTCTGCTTTTTGCAGATGATGTGGTCCTGATGGCTTCATCTGGCCAGGATCTTCAGCTCTCACTGGATCGGTTCGCAGCTGAGTGTGAAGCGACTGGGATGAGAATCAGCACCTCCAAGTCCGAGTCCATGGTTCTCGCCCGGAAAAGGGTGGAAAGCCATCTCCGGGTTGGGGAGGAGATCTTGCCCCAAGTGGAGGAGTTCAAGTACCTCGGAGTCTTGTTCACAAGTGAGGGAAGAGTGGATCGTGAGATCGACAGGCGGATCGGTGCGGCGTCTTCAGTAATGCGGACGCTGTATCGATCCGTTGTGGTGAAGAAGGAGCTGAGCCGGAAGGCAAAGCTCTCAATTTACCGGTCGATCTACGTTCCCATCCTCACCTATGGTCATGAGCTTTGGGTTATGACCGAAAGGACAGGATCACGGGTACAAGCGGCCGAAATGAGTTTCCTCCGCCGAGTGGCGGGGCTCTCCCTTAGAGATAGGGTGAGAAGCTCTGCCATCCGGGAGGAGCTCAAAGTAAAGCCGCTGCTCCTCCACATCGAGAGGAGCCAGATGAGGTGGTTCGGGCATCTGGTCAGGATGCCACCCGAACGCCTCCCTAGGGAGGTGTTTAGGGCACGTCCGACCGGTAGGAGGCCGCGGGGAAGGCCCAGGACACGTTGGGAAGACTATGTCTCCCGGCTGGCCTGGGAACGCCTCGGGGTCCCACAGGAAGAGCTGGACGAAGTGGCTGGGGAGAGGGAAGTCTGGGCTTCCCTGCTTAGGCTGCTGCCCCCGCGACCCGACCTCGGATAAGCGGAAGAAGATGGATGGATGGAGTATTAACATCTCTCTTTTATACGATATCGTTTTGCTCTATTTATAATTGTTGCTGGGCTTCACGGTGGCAGAGGGGTTAGTGCATCTGCCTCACAATACGAAGGTCCTGAGTAGTCTTGGGTTCAATCCCGGGCTCGGGATCTTTCTGTGTGGAGTTTGCATGTCCTCCCCGTGACTGCGTGGGTTCCCTCCGGGTACTCCGGCTTCCTCCCACTTCCAAAGACATGTACCTGGGGATAAGTTGATTGGCAACACTAAATTGGCCCTAGTGTGTGGATGTGAGTGTGAATGTTGTCTGTCTATCTGTGTTGGCCCCGCGATGAGGTAGCGACTTGTCCAGGGTGTACCCCGCCTTCCGCCCGATTGTAGCTGAGATAGGCTCCAGCGCCCCCCGCGACCCCAAAGGGAATAAGCGGTAGAAAATGGATGGATGGATGGATAATTGTTGCTGCTTACTATATAAAGGAATTCTATTGAAAATTTCTCATGTGTCTAGAGATTTCCTGTGATTTTTTTTCTTTAGTAAAAACAACCAACCACAATTCTCACATCTTTTTCCGGTGTTATTATAGACTGTACTCGTGTTTAGAGACTCTACTTTTGTCCCTCGATGTCCCCTACAAAATGCAAGCTGCAGTGAGCATGACGTCGCACTTGCTTAGCGCAGAATTTGGTCTGTGCCTATAAAAGTATCAAATTCTGGATCCGCTAAATAAACTGTCCCAAAGCCACCTTCAAAGGAAAATGTGCAAAAAAACTAGTTAAATCTAAATTTGAAAATAATATCTATATATAGGTCATCAGCTATCGGTATCAGTATCGAGAAGCAGGAAATTATCTATATCTGTATCAACTTGAAAATAAAATAGTGTGCATCCCTCTGGGGTTCCAAGATAATTGTGGCGGTGGGGGCGTGGCTATGAGCATGGTAGGGTGTGATCATCAAGACATCATTGTATAATTTGTTTAATCTTCTATGATGCATATATACTTTAAAAAAAGGCTAGAAAAATGTTTTTAAATACATTTTAAAACAAAGGTGTTATTAATTATTATTAACATATTGACTTTTTTTTTTATATAATTTTGCTCTATTTTTCAATTGTTGCTGTTTATTGCACAATGTACTTTGTTGAGAAATGTTCAATTGCCTAGACACTTGTAGGGCCTTTTTCTTTACTAAAAACTACTAGCAACAAATCGTCTCTGACAAACAGCGAGCTGCAAAGAGCCGCCACCTTCCTCTTAATATTTGCATATTTTGTAGATTTGCTTTCCGCGGGTATATCTCGGTTATATCAAAGTATGTCGACATCGCACACATCCTGCCTCTGCTGCAGACAATCGTGTGCATCTTGCCCACGTCGTCACAGCATCTGGTTTCAACAGTTGTTCTGGTGATCAAAATCTTTTTCGGCAGCCAAATTTTTGGTGCATCATTTGACAATATTGCGCAAATAATAGGCTATACTGTATATACATCCATTCACACTGTAACAACCTGCTGGTGGTAACGTTTTTTGTTTCCGTGTTATTGATGTTCAATTTCCCACGATCTTGAACACGCATGACTTGAAATGGGATTGGCAGAGAATGAGGTGTTGTGTGTGGAAGTGTGTGCACAGAAGGGAATATGGACTGGTTGTTAGCATAAGATTGGCAATAAAATTTAGAAAAGAGCATCAGACTTTGTGTCTTCTTCTGGAGGCTACAATATATTATATTAGTGTACAGCTACATTCGCACCCACCTGCACAAATGTACTTCAAAATGTAACAATCAAAATAAATATGACTTTTTTGTTTGTTTACTAGGGCATGCATATATAATATGCATTAGTTTGACCATTTAAAATCAACAATAATAAAAAGGAGATGCTTGGAAATAGCATAAAAATGCCCCAAAAACTTGGAAAAACGCGATTCATAGCGTTACTTTTTGGTGTAACCATCATGAGCATTCTGTTCAGGTATATTTCTTTTATATTTTGATAAATCATCATAAATAGGTATTGATCAATCTTTAAGCTGTGTGTATTTGATTTCAGTTTGCTTTTGACATCTTATTTAGAATTGTAGTTGAAACTTTTACAACCTTGTGTTGCGCTCATGATGGCGTAACCAAACTAGATTATTTTGAATATTTATTCCCTTTTTTACATTTAGTATATTTAAATATACTGTGTTTTATGCTTTTTTCTTTTTGGAACAAGTACTATACATATAATACAATAAAGTCCCATATAAAATTATGTTTCTAGCAATACTTTAATTTTGCCTTTGAAAAGTAACACTCCAATGTCCATTAGTGGAGCTGTACACATTAATTAGTCTTCACGTAAAACCCAAGGTGTGGCGACTTTCATTTTGCCTTGGCGGTGCACCAGGATCGAATACTGTATATTAAGAGAAAACCTTGTCAATAGTGATATTTTTTGTAACCTGTAGCACAATGTTTTAATGATAAATATATACAACATTGGACTGGTTTATTAGATGTATTAATTTTTTTGTTTACAAACTTACAAAGATTAAAATGGGCCTAGCATCCTTTGATTTCTTAGTATTTGCCGTGTTTATGTTTGGACCCAAACAGAGCTTGTCGGTAAGAACTTCAGATCCACAAAGAATAATGCCTAAATATGGAATAACAACACTGATGTGCTGATTGTTACACCACCCATTCCTTTTTAATTAAATAAAATATGTCATTGCCGTCCCTCTCAAATGAAAGCCAGAAACTGCAGTTCCCTGAGAAATAGCGTGTGAATGCCGAAAGATGCTGTAATGTGAGCAAGAGACACAAATTAAGTCAAGCCTCTCAGAACCTGAGGTACCTTGCAAAGACCTCGCTCAGTCTAGCAAGAATAAAATAAAAAAGTGAAACATTTTTACAAAAGACGTGATTAGCACATCACAGCATATCATATTAGTCCTTCCATAGCATATAAATAAGACAATTCCAGAATAGCAGTGTTCACAGTGTTCGTGTGAGAAACCCTTCAGGTTTGTGTGTGTTAGGCATAAATCAAAACCCACACTATGATTATTCCGACAGATACTGCAACATGACTTCAGCGGTGGTGGTGATTTTCGCCTCAGTAAAAATACATAAAATGATGATGTGATGTTTGCTGGGGTCTAAACCAAGCAACCGCGTTTCTGCACATCTGGAAAACCTGACTCCAGAACCTGACTTACAGAAATGTAAAATGGTATGACACTACATTTTTAGATGATGTGCTGCTGCATTTGAGACAAAAACCATGACCGCTGAAGATGCTATAAAAGGATGGCATGAGTGGCATGGGGTTCTGTTACCCTTTACAAGGTCCAGGACCACACACACACACACACACACACACACACACACACACACACACACACACACACACACACACACACACAAATGTGGTTGACTGAACACACACATTGATGATAAAATGAGGACTATTACCTCATCTCTTAAATAGCTCTCCTTTTGTTTTGTGCCCCCCCCCACACACACACGGTTTCTCAAACATTGCCTCACTCTCATACACACACTACTTCATATGCACATATTCAACTTGCACGCAGACACACACACTGACACAAGCAGACCTCCTTGTGTAGCTCATTGTAATGCCTCTGTGAAGGGCCGCATTGAGAGATTCAGCTTTTAACCATTACCTCACCTCTGCAGCTTTTCTCTGATGCACACACACACACACACACACACACACACACACACACACACACACACACACACACACACACACACACACACACACACACACACACACACACACGCGCACACACGCACACACGGGGCCACCACCCCATTGTATAACCGTGCCGAAGAATGACACACAACTGAATTGACCTTTGTACCTTTGCTGTCACACCCAAACCTGATCTCATCATGCACGCCTCGGGGCAGACAGCAGCTACTGTGTGAGCGTGTGCAAGTAAAATAAAGGTGAAAAAAAAAAAAAACGAGAGCATGCAAAAGAGAGAGAAAAAAGGGCACCTTTCATCTGCTAATGCCTGTCATCAGTATGTCATCTCTATACTGTCTATTTTTGCTCTTTGGACTTGTTCAGATGACAGCGTGGGAGGCAACTTTCTCACCCGCAGTGTGTCTCTTTTAATCAAAAACAAAACTGTAACTTTAAAGCTATACAGCTCTTCAAAGAAAACTATTTGTGTTTGTTCTGTCCACAAATTGTTAGAATTCTTTCCATCCACGAGCATCTGGGTCAACGCTATCCAGCAACTGATCGCCACAGTCGCGTAACGTCACCTCAAGTCCACTGTGAAGAAGCCACTCTTAACCCGCGTCACATCTGTCTTTTTTTCCTCGTATCGCCGCGTTCTCTGCCTGAGGTTGTGTTGTATGCTTTTAGTAGCAGAGAAAAACACACACAGATGGCACTAGGAACGATTAGGAGCAGCGTTAGGCACATACGCACGCAGATCCTTTCCACCCTTATTTCCTTCTTTCATGACCTACAGTATATAAGACCTCATAAACAGTCAATTCAAATTGTACATTTTTATTGTATTTAAAAAAAAATGTATTTTGTCATTTTCCTTCAAGCTATGTATTGTCATTTTCCCAATCTGATATTGACATTGGATATCAATCCGATTTCAGCAAAACAAGCTCGCATTTCAACTTTCCAAAACGAGCAGTTTGGCAGCGTGTTTGCTTGTGCAAAGTTCAACAGTCACTTTTCTTAGAATTTTGCCTATCGATCACAATCATTATGAGAGACAAGAACATGTCTTTTTTTTTTTTTTCAATGTTATTAAAGATTTAAAAAACGCTTGCAAAATGCGGCTTATGGAAAACAACTTCAAAAACCCTCCCATCAACATTTTATATACACACTGCAAAAAAAATAAAATATATATATATATATATATATATAAAACGTAGTAACAGACACGTTCATAACAATATGTAGTATGTTCAATATTTACTGTATTTTGGTCAAATAATTTCGGCACATTTATTTCCGTTTCCATAGCAGCGCATTTCCGACGTCCGGCAACAAATGTGTGTTCCTACTTCCGGAAAACAACCGCGAGTGTGTTGTATTCATGGCAGACTTGGTACCGTATTTTTCGGGGTATAAGTCGCTCCGTAGTATAAGTCGCACCGGCCGAAAATGCATAATAAAGAAGGAAAAAAACATATATAAGTCGCACTGGAGTATAAGGAGCGTTTTTTGGGGAAATTTATTTGATAAAATCCAACACCAAGAATAGACATTTGAAAGGCAATTTAAAATAAATAAAGAATAGTGAACAACTGGCCGAATAAGTGTACGTTATATGACGCATAAATAACCAACTGAGAACGTGCCTGGTATGTTAACGTAACATATTATGGTAAGAGACATTCAAATAACTATAACATATAGAACATGCTTTACGTTTACCAAACAATCTGTCACTCCTAATCACTAAATCCGATGAAATCTTATACGTCTAGTCTCTTACGTGAATGAGCTAAATAATATTATTTGATATTTTACGGTAATGTGTTAATAATTTCACACATAAGTCGCTCCTGAGTATAAGTTGCACCCCCGGCCAAACTATGAAAAAAAACTGCGACTTATAGTCAGAAAAATACGGTAATAGACAACAAAGACGACTATTTTTGGGCTAATGAGGATTCACAACCTTATCTTTTTGAAGCTGAATATACGGAGGATGATCTGCTGGTTAAAGAAACGAGCATGAAAAGAGAGTGAAACATTAGAGCAGACGGAAGCCGAGAGAGTGAGGTCGGCGTAACGTTGACGGTGTAAATGTTGAGCTTGGAGCCAAGCTATGTCGACAGAAATAGATTGCTTACCCAAAATCAACTTGAAACGTCCCAGGCCAGCTGCACCAAACACACAACTGTCCATCGACTGAGTCACACTTTAAATATTGATGATGATACAGTGCGTGTTAGTACAACTACAGTGCATACGCTGTCAAGCTAGCTCTATACAAACAAAACATGAAACATGGGCTAATACTTTAAAGATACTGTAATATTATTGTTCATGTTTTCAGTCAGTACAGAATGGTGTCCTATAGCATTGTGTTGTGCAATGCAAACTAAAACACGATTGGAGTGCTGGCGTTGAAGCCAGCTTATCTCTTGCCGTAGCTAACTCATGGCTAATAATGTAGCTCGCCTATGTGTCAATACGCTACAAAAATAGTTCCTCAGTGTTTGCTCTTACAATAACAATGTCGCTACAGTTTGGTTATTACACAGGTTACGGTGTCAGGTACTGTTGGTCTTGAACCCCAAGATAGAGAGATGACAGGCGTAGCGCAGGTAAACATGACTTTAATATCAAAAAAAGGAAATAGTGCCACTGGTAAGCGCACGTGCAGGAAACACAGGAAACAGGCAACAGGAAACAGAAAACAGGATACATTCATCGAGCCCTGACTGGAGGGCGAGGCAGGCATGAATACCAGCCTGATTGGCAACTGAAACCAGGTGTGCCAAGGATGCCAATCAGGGACAGGTGAGGAAAACGAGCGCTCAGTGAGACATGCAGAAAGTGGAACTAAAATAAGAGCTCTGACAGGAAATAAACAAACACACAGGAAAACCAAACATAAACAAACTGTCAGTAACAATTCTGACATACGGAACATAAATGAAGTATTGTTGGCAATTATTGTATGCATTTTTAAAGTGATTTAGAGGAAGAATGGATTGCTCCCATTAGCTGTATTGCTAGCCACCTAGAAAGAGCCTATTTTTACATGTTAGAATGCATGTCCTCTAATAAACCCACAAGGTTGGTACTTTCTTGTATTTCAGTGAAGTCATGACAAAAGGTTGCCTTAAAAGGCTATATAGCAGGGGTCGGGAACCTTTTTGACTGAGAAAGCCATGAAACCCAAATATTTTAAAATGTATTTCCGTGAGAGTCATATGATATTTTTTAACACTGAATGTAACTAAATGTGTGCATTTTTTAGTAAGACCAACATTTTTAGAGTATAATAGGTCTCTTATTATTTTTAATAACATTGTTATTCTGTAGCTAACCAATAATAAATAAAATACTTCTTACCATTAATGCGACTTCTTGAACAGGTGCGGTAGAAAAAACGGATGGATGGATATAAATGCATGAGAATGTTTTATATTTTGACACTGATTACCAGCGTAATTAGGTAGGTAGGTAGGTAGGTAGGTAGGTCTTTATTGTTATTGCCCAAGTACAACAAAACTTTGTTTTCAGCACAAACCCGTGCTTGATTAGACAAACAAACAGTGTACAGGGTCACAGAACAGCTCCAGAGCAAAGCACATATACGTATTACAACATACAACTCGAGACTTGCAACAGAGGGGAGGGAGTGGGGGCTACGGTGGCGGGCTGCAGCTCTTCGGGCACTGCCCAGCCGTCCATCACCCCTAAGGGATTCACGTCAAGGGCGTTGGATGAATTATTCACTACTTATCGTGTTAAGCAATGTCAGCTAAGATTTATCTGAGAGCCAGATGCAGTCATCAAAAGAGCCACATCTGGCTCGAGTGCCATAGGTTCCCTATCCCTGGGCTATAGGGTTAGGCTCGCTAGCAGGCAGCTACACAACAGGTAAAGAGGTAGACATGCAATTAATGTTCCTAGTTAAAAAACAATGCAGTCTAAAACAGCACATTTATCAATACAAACAAGTTTCAAATGATTGTAGTTGCATATTACTTAAAGGGGAGCTGCACATATTTTTGGTAAATTGCCGATCATTCCCAATGAGGGACAAGAACACATTCATTATTTACATATATTTTGCATTGTAATTTGTAGTTAATTGTCTCGTCTTGTAGGTGGCTAACAATGGTGCTAATAGGAGTAATCCATTTTGCCTCTGATAAAGCCAAAATGTATCCAAAAAGCACCTATAATACTGAATTTACAACTCATGACCTTACTATTATTAACCAAGTATTAGCAATATTGTTATTATAAGTGTTTACACGGACAAACATCGTTAACTAGCTTATGGAGCTGCATTGTTGACATACTGAGCTGCTGCTCCTGACTGCCTGTTAATGTTGTGTCGTTCGCGAACGATTCGTTCGAACGAACGAATCTTTTGAGTGAACGTACTGAACCGAATCACTTCATGAACTGATTCGTTCCTTTCTCAGTTCAGTTGAGCTCCGCCGCGACCATGCCGGTATGAGTGGAACTGGCGCATTCTGTGACGTCGGCGAACGATGCAGCCAGCTACTCATTATGGGGGCGGGGGGACGGACTGAGCGAACGATTCGTTCACCGCGGATTAACGACATGAATCACTCAGTGAACGACAACGCTCTCTGCTCTGCTTGCCCCAATGCCGCGAGTGATTCTCCTCCCGTCGCGGGGATATGTTTCATGCCATTGGCATCCGTTCTCCATTCATTCTCCAAGCTAACGGCTAATGTTGACTCAAGCCACATGAAAACAAACAGACACATTATCTCAACACATAAAGTTATGAGAGTAGAGGAGACAGAAATAAAGTCAGTGCAGGGCAAGGCTGAGCAGCAGCGACGCGAGGGGGAGGGGCGGGGAGTAAAGTGTAGGGCAGGCTGTTTGAGAAGATTTAAAATTAAAATAATAACTAATGTATGTACATATACATAGGCTATTATTTATCTTGATTTTTATATTATTTAAGCTATTTATTTTCTTTTTTATTGCATATTTAAGTTGATATTTCCATTTTTATATTTTTAAATGTAAGCTACAGAAATTTTAGTTTTAATGTTGGCTTTTCTGGCACTTGGTTTAATATTTGTTTAGTTTTATTTAAGGTAGCCTATTTATTTTCTTTTTGTTTGCACATTTAAGTTAATATTTTCTTTGTTATAGTTTTAAACGTAGGCTAAAGAACATTTAGTTTTTATGTTGGCATTTCTGGCTCTTAATTTATTTGTTTTATTTTGAAGGTATTTATTTTCTTTTTGTTTGCATATTTACAGAACTGCTTCTGCAGAAGTGATTCGGTGATTCGCCGACCTGCGCACAGAACTGCTGCTGCAGAAGTGATTCGGTGATTCGCCGACCTGCGCACAGAACTGCTGCTGCAGAAGTGATTCGGTGATTCGCCGACCTGCACACAGAACTGCTGCTGCAGAAGTGATTCGGTGATTCGCCGACCTGCACACAGAACTGCTGCTGCAGAAGTGATTCGGTGATTCGCCGACCTGCGCACAGAACTGCTGCTGCAGAAGTGATTCGGTGATTCGCCGACCTGCACACAGAACTGCTGCTGCAGAAGTGATTCGGTGATTCGCCGACCTGCGCACAGAACTGCTGCTGCAGAAGTGATTCGGTGATTCGCCGACCTGCGCACAGAACTGCTGCTGCAGAAGTGATTCGGTGATTCGCCGACCTGCACACAGAACTGCTGCTGCAGAAGTGATTCGGTGATTCGCCGACCTGCACACAGAACTGCTGCTGCAGAAGTGATTCGGTGATTCGCCGACCTGCGCACAGAACTGCTGCTGCAGAAGTGATTCGGTGATTCGCCGACCTGCACACAGAACTGCTGCTGCAGAAGTGATTCGGTGATTCGCCGACCTGCGCACAGAACTGCTGCTGCAGAAGTGATTCGGTGATTCGCCGACCTGCACACAGAACTGCTGCTGCAGAAGTGATTCGGTGATTCGCCGACCTGCGCACAGAACTGCTGCTGCAGAAGTGATTCGGTGATTCGCCGACCTGCACACAGAACTGCTGCTGCAGAAGTGATTCGGTGATTCGCCGACCTGCGCACAGAACTGCTGCTGCAGAAGTGATTCGGTGATTCGCCGACCTGCGCACAGAACTGCTGCTGCAGAAGTGATTCGGTGATTCGCCGACCTGCACACAGAACTGCTGCTGCAGAAGTGATTCGGTGATTCGCCGACCTGCGCACAGAACTGCTGCTGCAGAAGTGATTCGGTGATTCGCCGACCTGCACACAGAACTGCTGCTGCAGAAGTGATTCGGTGATTCGCCGACCTGCGCACAGAACTGCTGCTGCAGAAGTGATTCGGTGATTCGCCGACCTGCGCACACTGTGTATTGTACTACGCACGCCCCCTCCCCTCCTTTTTTTTTGGGGGGGGGGGATTCGCCGACCTGCGCACAGAACCGCTGCTGCAGACGTGATTCGGTGATTCGCCGACCTGCGCACAGAACTGCTGCTGCAGAAGTGATTCGGTGATTCGCCGACCTGCGCACAGAACTGCTCCTGCAGAAGTGATTCGGTGATTCGCCGACCTGCACACAGAACTGCTGTTGCAGAAGTGATTCGGTGATTCGCCGACCTGCGCACAGAACTGCTGCTGCAGAAGTGATTCGGTGATTCGCCGACCTGCGCACACTGTGTATTGTACTACGCACGCCCCCCCCCCCCCCCCTCCTTTTGGGGGGGGGGGGGGGGGATTCGCCGACCTGCGCACAGAACCGCTGCTGCAGACGTGATTCGGTGATTCGCCGACCTGCGCACAGAACTGCTGCTGCAGAAGTGATTCGGTGATTCGCCGACCTGCGCACAGAACTGCTCCTGCAGAAGTGATTCGGTGATTCGCCGACCTGCACACAGAACTGCTGTTGCAGAAGTGATTCGGTGATTCGCCGACCTGCGCACACTGTGTATTGTACTACGCACGCCCCCCCCCCTCCTTTTGGGGGGGGGGGGGGGGGGGGGGATTCGCCGACCTGCGCACAGAACTGCTGCTGCAGACGTGATTCGGTGATTCGCCGACCTGCACACAGAACTGCTGCTGCAGAAGTGATTCGGTGATTCGCCGACCTGCGCACAGAACTGCTGCTGCAGAAATGATTCGGTGATTCGCCGACCTGCGCACAGAACTGCTGCTGCAGAAGTGATTCGGTGATTCGCCGACCTGCACACAGAACTGCTGCTGCAGAAGTGATTCGGTGATTCGCCGACCTGCGCACAGAACTGCTGCTGCAGAAGTGATTCGGTGATTCGCCGACCTGCACACAGAACTGCTGCTGCAGAAGTGATTCGGTGATTCGCCGACCTGCGCACAGAACTGCTGCTGCAGAAGTGATTCGGTGATTCGCCGACCTGCACACAGAACTGCTGCTGCAGAAGTGATTCGGTGATTCGCCGACCTGCGCACAGAACTGCTGCTGCAGAAGTGATTCGGTGATTCGCCGACCTGCGCACACTGTGTATTGTACTACGCACGCCCCCCGCCCCCTCCTTTTTTGGGTGTGGGGGGGGGGGGGGTGATTCGGTGAACGAATCTTTTGAACGAATCAATTTAAGGAACTGATTCTAGTGATTCAGTACAGTCAAAAGAACTGCCGATCCCATCACTACTGCCTGTTAGCTGGTGAGAGTTAATTCTAGATTATAAATCATGCCTCTCACCTGGATAGAGAAAGGTTGTGGACATAAACCGAGAAATTGTTCATCTGTGACATTCAACTTATATCCGGAGAGATAAGATTGCTAGATTGCAGCACAGTTTTGTTTTTTTTAACCCTTCGCAAAAATCGTGATTATTTTTTCATTTAAAAGGCAATCTTTGAACATCCCATCAGTCGGCATCCTAGTGAGATCAGATTTTGTACAGTAAGTGATTATTTTATTATATTTGTTGGCTCCCAAGAAGTCTGCCATGATTAGTAGTGTTGTTGTCGAGGGAAAAAAGCGAACCTCGAGATGCATCTATGAAATTAATGCGCCTCTGTATGCTTAAAATAATCAAAATATGTAAATATTATTATTATTACGAATGTGTATGTTACTACATTACATACAATATATAGTTACAGTATGTATATAAAACGTTGATGGGGGTGTTTGGATGTTTTTTAGAGAGCTGTATAGGCAGAAGAGTGCGACTCCCATAGGCTCCATTGTTAGCTGACTTTCATTTACGTTTATTTACAAGTTAGAATGCATAAAAAAAAGAAAAAAACATATCTATGCTTATCTTATTTGTGAAAGACAGGCAAAATTCTAAAAAAAAAACTGTAGTTCCCTTTTAAGTCTCCCACACAGAATCTTAATACAATGTATTCAGTAACAAATGTGTCTGCATCATACAACTGCGTCATGAACTTAAAGGACCTATCGTGAAATGTGTTTTTTCTGACTTATAAATGTCGTCACAATGTTTAATACTCGTGTTAAAAGATGCCAAAGCGTCAAATTATAAGGTTCATGCATTTTGGTGTGAGCTCGCAGAAAGTTTTGTATGCCTCTGTTCTCGGGGCTTTGCAGTCTGGCTATGTTGTTTTGTCACAGTGAGGTGGAAGCACTTATTTAGACATCAAATCAAACTCTCAGCTGCTTCAGGCCATGAAAAAACCCAAAACAAGGTAATATAAAGTATTATTTTCATCTAATCAAACCAAGTGCATAATAACAACGGCATACAAAAGGCAGTGACATAAATAGTGCTAAAGAAACAGCTGTTTATGCAATTGATCAGAGATTGTGCAGTTGTACCTGTAATTGTGACCGGGTGAATCTAATTTTTTTTTTTTAAGTTCATTTTTGACAGTTTCTTGGAAAAAAATATTGGTGACTACTTGAAGATATATTTAAACAGTGTACATTTTCAAAAGACAAATTATGTGGTTTCATTTGCAAACTGGGAACACCTCCAGAATCGAACATCTTGCAGACAGACTCAAAAAACGGGTTTTTAAAGGGACTGTGGAGCAAAATTCATGTACATTTTAAACCAAAACATAACCAATACGTATTATTTGAACCACAAGGAAGGGTTTTAAACATAGATTAAAATCATATAGGGGCCATTTAATTTTAACTTCACCATGAGCTTACCTAAAAAACAATTACCACTCCACTTCAACTTTAAAACAGCATAACATCTATTCCAGATGTCATACCTAACATTGTTCTCTGAGTAATTTCTCTTGATCACGTCTTTTCTAACATTCTACACTACAAACAAATTAAAGCATGTTTCTCGTTGTCCCATTGGGTTGAGTTTGTTCTTGCCTTGATGTGGGTTTAGAGCCAGATTTCTTTGTGGTTTGTGCTGCCCTTTGAGGATTTTGTGATTAAGGGCTGTATAAATAAACTTTGATTGATTGATTGATGTGCTATGATTTGAGCTTATATCGGTATGGGCCAATACTCGGAAGTGGAACAATTGTATCGGGACACCCCTACTTATTAGTATTTTTTTTTCCAACACCTTTTCTCCACATGTTCTATTCTTTTCTGTTTGATTAGAACATTGCGACTCTTTAAACACAGGAAATTTCAGATAACAGTATGTAAACAACTACAATATTGTAGATGCCAATATGTAAAAAATATGATGTGCGGATAGATACACAGTAATAGATTAAAAATGCTCTGCTTCTTCCTGCTTTTTTATGGACCTCCTGTCAACTGACAATTCTGTTGAATTTTGCAAATGATACTATGGGATGCTCCTTAATACAACCTGCATCGCTAAAATTGTATAATTTTTTAATTAAAATTGTATAATTTTTTAATTAAAATTGTATAATTTTTTTATTAAAATATCCATCCATCCATTTTCTACCGCTTATTCCCTTTGGGGTCGCGGGGGGCGCTGGAGCCTATCTCAGCTACAATCGGGCGGAAGGCGGGGTACACCCTGGACAAGTCGCCACCTCATCGCAGGGCCAACACAGATAGACAGACAACATTCACACTCACATCCACACACTAGGGCCAATTTAGTGTTGCCAATCAACTTATCCCCAGGTGCATGTCTTTGGAAGTGGGAGGAAGCCGGAGTACCCGGAGGGAACCCACGCAGTCACGGGGAGGACATGCAAACTCCACACAGAAAGATCCCGAGCCCGGGATTGAACCCAAGACTACTCAGGACCTTCGTATTGTGAGGCAGATGCACTAACCCCTCTGCCACCGTGAAGCCCTAATTAAAATATATATTTTTCAAAATATATTTTGATTTCAAACCATTATTTTTTTCCCCTCAATCTTGTCTTGTAGGCTATTTAATTGCAAGAGTTCAGCGTGCTTTATCTAACCTTGCAGCTCACAATCAGGACTGATGAGACTGGACATGACTACACTGATGACATCAGCTGACCTACAACCTTTGATGCACACTGGCAGCAGTAATGCTGCCCTTGGCTTGACTGTGTGCTGCAAGGTTGGTGGGAAACACGCAAACTTTAGACCCACTTGGGAGGCAGCTGGCCTCAAAAAAGTCATGTTCTCCTCATCTGCACACACACAAACACACACTCTCACACGCACAACGAGTCACAAGTCTCTAAAAGGCAAGACATTAGCGTGAGCTCCAACTGAGTGAGATCACTTTGGGTTAAACTATTTTCTCACAAACACTTTCTCACAGTCAAAGTAATAATGCAAACATACAGATGTGCAAACACACAGATGTACACAAGCACAAGTTAAATATGCCTGTGTCTACGCATGCGCACATGTTTTCCACCGTCACATCTTGTGACAATATTAAAGTATTTCAAGCCATGTGTCATAAGCTGTCAGGAGCACTAGTGTCAGTTCTAACAAACAATGACTATTTTGGGACTCTGCCTGTCCTATGAAATCATGCACATTTTGGAAGTGATGCCTTGTCGTAATCAATCATTTTGCTGAATGATAGAAATTAAGGTTGTGCGATATAGACTTTTATTACTATCATCATATCGTGATGATGCATGTTGATGACACATTTAAGCTAAGTCCCGCAAAGGCGTCCTCGACAGTTATTGTCCCTTCACAGTCCAGCATCTGAATCACTTATCCTCGCCTCCATGGCAGCAAATAAACGTTCTTACACATATCACTATCACTGGAGTACTAGAAGACGAGGAATAGCTAAACATTCTACACTACACAAAAAAGTCGTGCTAACCACTATGTTATGTAGCTCTTAAACAAGTAAACAAGGATGGGTGGATTGACACAAATATCGACAGTAACGATAGCAAGAACAGTATCAGTTATTGATCGATACGACAGTGATTAGATCAGGGGTGTCCAATTAATTTTAGATCGGGGCCACATGGAAAAAAATCTACTCCCAAGTGGGCCAGACTGGTAAAACCACGGCACGATAACTTAAAAATAAAGACAACTTCAGATTGTTTTCTTTGTTTTAAAATACAACAAGCACATTCTGAAAATGTACAAATCATAATGTTGTTGGGTATTTTTGACACTTGCATGTTGTGGTTAATAGTATTCTATCTTTCTATCTGTGGTTAATAGTATTCTATCTTTATTTGTCGTTATTTATACTTTCTTTATTTATACTGCGGCTGTCAACCCACTGTCTAGCGCATCGTGGGGTGAGGTTTACACTATCACATTCGTTACACGCATATAACAGTAGCTCTCGAAAGGATTAAAAATTTGTAAGTTTTGAATTTTCTTTGGCCTCCAGAAGACCAACATCATATATTGTAATTCACATAAAGTAAGCAAACTTGCACTGAAAGCAATGGTCTCTTACTTTTTATAGCGGTTGTCGGCTGACTTAGCTTTACACTTGTGTGGCGACTAAAAATGTCAAAAAATTAGACCTGTGAGACACATCTGCAAAAGCATATATTAGGCCATCCATTATGCATCCCTCATCCATCGGTTAAGGCTGAGTGTATTAGCTCATTTTTTATTGGCCTTTGGCATAAACTAAAAATACAATGAATTCATTATTGATGAGATAAATTATGTAATATTACACTTTTTTTGCTTAGTCATCTAGATAGCAAAACTTATATTGACCGACATTGGATTATTTTTAGCATCTTTAATGTGCAAAATTGATCAAAATGCATTTCTCAGTTGACCATCTGTCCTTTCTGTTGCAATTGACTTCACCTGACATACAGGAATGTTATCTTGTGTGTACTAAAAGTGACTTATCAGCAGATAAGAAATACTGCAAATATTTACTGCAGGAAATATTAGCAGGTAAAATCTGGTAGGTATGAAAGAAAGAAAGATGTGAAGGTCGGGAAGAGAATACAAAGATGAAAGCAGAGATGATTACATATTTTGTTTTATATGTCTTATATGACATATCAAAATATGTCTTTACTATAGTAAAGACAAATAAGTCCAAGAAAGAAAGACTATAGTATTGCTGCAAATAATCCATTGGCTCACTGCATCATTTGTAGCTTTTAAAACCTCAGAAAACAGTCATAAAATATGTTACATTCCACAGAAGTGCTGTAAAGATGACTTCATGTGATTTTCATCTCCTGATGCATTAGCAGTACAGCATAAGAATCCAAACAATAGACAGAGATAAATCTTTTCTGTAGAACATCATGAGGTCATCATCACACATACATCTGGAACGATATCTGACCTCTGATCCTGCTATATGATGTCAACACACACACTTACTACATATATTTAGTTTTATAGATTTAGAGTTGTCTAGAGTCATGAGCTTTGGGTTATGACCAAAAGGACAAGATCACGGGTACAAGCGGCTGAAATGAGTTTCCTCCGCCGGGTGGCGGGGCTCTCCCTTAGAGATAGGGTGAGAAGCTCTGCCATCCGGGGATAGCTCAAAGTAAAGCCGCTGCTCCTCCACATCGAGAGGAGCCCGATGAGATGGTTCGGGCATCTGGTCAGGATGCCACCCGAACGCCTCCCTAGGGAGGTGTTTAGGGCACGTCCGACCGGTAGGAGGCCACAGGGAAGACCCAGGACACGTTGGGAAGACTATGTCTCCCGGCTGGCCTGGGAACGCCTCGGGATCCCCCGGGAAGAGCTGGACGAAGTGGCTGGGGAGAGGAAAGTCTGGGCTTCCCTGCTTAGGCTGCTGCCCCCGCGACCCGACCTCGGATAAGCGGAAGAAGATGGATGGATGGATGGATGGATGGATGGATAGATTTATAGTGAAGCTCACTTCAGGGGCTTTTAAAATGATATTGGATGCCAGTTAGGCACTGTTGTAACTTTATTTTAATACTACCCTAATCTGTGTAAAAACTGTGGAAATTTGCATCTAAAATATTGTGAAGATTAACATTATAGGAGTGGCATCAAAATAATGAAATACACACCAACCTCATGATAAGCCAAATAGATAAGAGTGTTTAACACCCACTTTCTTCCAGAATCCATCCTTCACCTTATCTTTCATGGAAACTGCAGTTTCCCCTGACACACAAACGCACGCACCCTGCAGCCTTTCCATGTGATGTCATCACGCACACACCCATGAATGCTACAATTCAGATATGTACACGCAACACCCCCTCAAATGCACAACCACATACTGTAGCACGCATCCAAGGCATAGTGTGCGCACAGTTGCTAAGCTACATGTAAGCACCACTGACCCAAATCATGCAAACACCCAAACAACAATTCTATTGGCTGTGTCTTCCTGCGGAATATTCTCTGCCACTGTCGTCGTGGAAACAGCAGAAAAGAAGGGACAGTGAAGAAAGACGTGGGTGACACAATTGCTGACTGGGGCTCTTTCAATGGTGACAGAAATACTGTAGACATTTCAAAGGAAGGGGAATATAATTATGTGCGATATTATGCATGACTGAGTGTACATTTGTATGACTAATTAAGGAGTCTGTATCTATGAATGGCTCATGAAAAAGCAATATGCTGGGGGAAGAGAACACAGATTTACTTGAGCAGCACACCCCTTCAACCTTATTTCCAATCCTGACTGAGGCAGATTATGCTTTCTGTTGGGTGCTGACACATTTGAGGATGGATTCAAGCCTCTGCTGTATGTGGGTGAGATAGCGCCCTGGCAACTGCTTTACGCAAGATGTTATTAACTCAATGAGACTATTAAGAGGCTCGTGGCTCCTGCTAAATTAAGCCTTAGTGTGCTTCGTGGAGGCTATGACAGGATAATAATTGTGATGTATAAGCGCACCAGTTCAACTTCAGCATTATTTCAGATGATGTTAAGTGAGAGACCCAACTCCTGAGGAGCTTAAACATCAAATAGTCTTTGGAGAGCATTCCTGGAGCACGAAAATACACTTTTAGGTGCCAGTCTTCTGCTAGATAATAGGGGGCAGATCGATCCAATTATGGACAGTATTGAGACCAATGGTAGTATAGGGAGCTTTATAATCTACATTTATCAGTCCTCTATTATTTATGCATTGTTTTGTTAGATTGTTGGATGTTGTTATAGTTATAGGTCAGGCCTATTTAACGGTCCATGGGTTCAGTTCAAAACTTGTGAGAAACATTTATGAGGCAAATTCCTACAAACACTATAGTGGTTGCGGAGGAGACCCTGCCCCAAGTGGAGGAGTTCAAGTACCTCGGAGTCTTGTTCACGAGTGACCTCTGATCCTGCTATATGATGTCAACAAACACACTTACTACATATATTTAGTTTTATAGATTTAGAGTTGTCTAGAGTCATGAGCTTTGGGTTATGACCGAAAGGACAAGATCACAGGTACAAGCGGCCGAAATGAGTTTCCTCCGCCGGGTGGCGGGGCTCTCCCTTAGAGATAGGGTGAGAAGCTCTGCCATCCGGGGGGAGCTCAAAGTAAAGCCGCTGCTCCTCCACATCGAGAGGAGCCCGATGAGATGGTTCGGGCATCTGGTCAGGATGCCACCTGAACGCCTCCCTAGGGAGGTGTTTAGGGCACGTCCGACCGGTAGCAGGCCACGGGGAAGACCCAGGACACGTTGGGAAGACTATGTCTCCCGGCTGGCCTGGGAACGCCTCGGGATCCCCCGGGAAGAGCTGGACGAAGTGGCTGGGGAGAGGAAAGTCTGGGCTTCCCTGCTTAGGCTGCTTCCCCCGCGACCCGACCTCGGATAAGCAGAAGAAGATGGAAGGATGGACTATAGTGGTCCTGCTGTATAGAGAAACTTGGACCATTGTAAACACATTGACAGTGCCTTGCACGGGGGTCCAAACTTGTGATTTACATAACTGAAGCATTCTTCAAGAAACTCCTCTCCTTTTTGGCAGTTACACATTTTTTTCGTAATGTGATGTATGTAACTAAGTGGCCTTGTGGTTAGAGTGTCCGCCCTGAGACCGGGAGGTTGTGAGTTCAAACCCCGACTGAGTCATACCAAATACTACAACAAAATGGGACTCATTGCCTCCCTGCTTGGCACTCAGCATCAAGGGTTGGAATTGGGGGTTAAATCAATTAATAATTCCCAAGCGCGGCCACCGCTGCTGCTCACTGCTCCCCTCACCTCCCGGGTGGTGAACATGGGGATTTGTCGAATGCAGAGGACAAATTTCACCACACCTAGTGTGTGCGTGACAATCGTTGGGACTTTAACTTTAAGGTGTTGCTGTAGTTTGTTGGCTTCAGGTGCAGTCAGCGGTCACTTGTACAACTTCTTTAGTTATACTTGTATGTGGTCCTCAAGGTTCCATTTTAGGTCCTCTCTTATTCATAATTAGGGCTATTCAACTTCAGTTCAGTTAATAAAAACGTGTGAGAGACTCACACTTTTGCAGAAGGTCCTTTAAAAAGAGCAAAGCACTTCTGTAACTCTGACAAAATAAATAGACCAAAATCACGAGGACGCTGGGTCTCTGGAATATGACAATATGACTGCGTGGGTTCTCTCCGGGTACTCCGGCTTCCTCCCACCATTAAAGACGTGCATCAGGGGCGAGGTTGATTGGCAACACTTAAGTGGCCCTAGTGTGATAATGTGAGTGTTAATGTTTTCTGTCTAGTTGTGTTGGCTCTGCAATGAGGTGGCCACTTGTCCAGGGTTTACCCTGTCTTCCGCCTGAGTGCAGCTTGCATAGGCTCCGGCCCCCCAGTCCGTCCTTAGCTTTCTGGAAATGTGGCCTTCTAAACAATTTACTTGAATACCCATTATAGATTGATGATTAAATGTTTATACAAAACGATATTTACCGTGGATCAAATTAATACTAAAATGTGCAGTATCACCCTCTCCTACTGGATATAACTCTCTACTGCTGTGACATGTGATGCAAAACAGTGACATCTACTGGCCAAATATGTGTAATGACAACCTCCCATTCATGCACAAGAAGGACAATGAAGCCCTGTGAGGTTATTGTGATTTAAAAATATCTATCATGAGATATGTCCCCCTCAAACCGCACACATACCAGTGAGCAGGGACACTTTGTGGAAAGTGCCCTCCAACTTCCCCATGAGAATGTGCACAAAGCCATCTTTGGAGAGATGACTGGCTTCTTTGGAACTCTGGTCATAAACCACCACTTCCTGCTTCCTGCCCAGCTCTACCTGCACAAAGAACATAAAAAAGATGGTGATTATTGAATACAGACAGAATGAGCTCACAAAAAACACAAAATAATGTGTAAAAGGTGTTATTCACATGTATTTTTTTATGGCTGTTAATACAACCCTCGGTGAGGAAAATGTCTGCAGTTGTATGCACAATTCATTAATAGTGATTCAGTTGTATGTTAGGATTGGAATAGATAGCATGACAGTATGAACACCCTGTAAGGTTCATCCATAACTAGAATATTTATGTTGCAAATGAATGCATCGGTAAATAAAAAATAATCTGGTGCAGTAATCATCGTTGTGATGCTGTTGCTGTCAGCCATAAAGAAGGTACAAAGTGAGCATGTGCAATGTGAAGCAAAAGAGAGCATGCGCCTCAGCCCTCTCTCTGTTGTTCCTCCCCATGTTGTCAGGCAGGATTTGGTCACATGACCAGGAGGTAGCACCTACTGCAACTCTGAATCGCTGCATCACTAAGGAGGGAGAGGAGAAGGGGAGCGGGAGGATGAAGGCAGACAGGGATGGAGCGAGCACGGGTATCAGAGCAGGGGACCAGGAAGAAATGGTTGCGTAATGATGACAAAAAGGCAAGGCAAGAGAAGAATATGATTTCCTTGTTCAGCTCAACACACATATAATTCATAATCCACATCTACAGTGTGCCATTCAAAACAGCTCCCGGGCAAAAGTGCACTTTCCTTCATTCAAGGTGGTGATGATAGCCCCATGGCGTGCACAGCTGTACTGCACCTTTCACTGCGAGTGTGCTTGCGTCTAAGTGTCAGACGCTGATTATGTTTCTGCTAACATAGCAGCTGCCTTGGCAGACAGCCATGCAGGTGATTTGGACTTGACAAGGTCAGCATGCTGGAAGCTACATGCGCTCAAATCAACAGAAAGCGGCAGCCTTAACAAAGCTTAGAGCCCGGTTTGTATAGCATGTGTAGGTGACATGTGACACCATTGGGCGCAGTAAACACATTCGAAATATGTGCTACAGCTGTCTCAAAAACAATCAGAATACTAATGTTCTTACCTGTATTTTATTTCCCATAAAAGTTAGAAGACGTGTGCACTTATATTGTTTAGATATTTCATTACGCTTTGTCCAAACATCTTTACGGAGGCTTTATAATTTTGGAATGATAATCCTAATGGGATCAGGTCTAATTTGGGAGCCTGATCTCAGTGCCTGAGGGTTAGGGTGAAAATGTAGAATGTACATAGCACGCACGCATGCACACACATACCACAGTGCTGTCAGTGGATAAGGTTTATTTTGTGAGCAAAACAAAAAGGAAGCAGCGGCATAAAAATAGATCAGGCTTTTTACTCACTGTCAGGCAGGCCGAGTGTAAAATGTTAAGCATTTACACAACAAAAATAAGGGAAGTATGAAGTTCTTTTTGTAGGGTGATTATTAGTTAACGGGATATTTATGCTGCTGGGTCACAATATTTAGTTCGTACTTTAAGTTTGGGAGGAGACAAATTATGTAAGTTTCGACAAATTAATTTCCACTTGTTGAATGGAGATAAATGCAATACTTTTGTTAAATAAAATTTGACAACTACAATGAAAAAGTAAAGTAATTGGTGCCGATGTCTGTGTCAGGAACAAATATGTTAGTTGTCTCTACATCTTTCTGCAAATACAATGTTTAAAAAAATAATATGAAGTCACAAGTGCTCCAAGCTTTTGCAATATTTCAAATGTGGGATTTCAATTCTAGCTGAGAATGGCCTCAGCGCCCCCCACAACCCCGAAGGGAGTAAGCGGTAAATGGATGGATGGATATTTGAAGTACTTTAATTTGAATTCAGAAAAATTCCTTAGCAGCAATAATTTGTTATGTTTAACAAAGTCGTTGCCTTAAATTCTCTACAAGCACTAAAATTAAACAAACATTTCCTCTATTTTAATGAACATTTATTTTTGACCATTGTCCATCACAGAAGGTCAGAATAATCTTTACTGTTATTGCACAAGTACAACAAAACCCGTTCGAGAGCGGGGGCCGAGACAAAAAAAAATGAATAGGTAAAGCGCATATACACATGTTGACACAGAAACTACAAGACTTGCAACATGAGGGGACAGGGCGGGCATCGGGCTGGAAGCTGCCAGCCACTATAGTGGCGCTTCTCCGTTTTCTGTCACACCACGTGGGGTGAAGTGTCGAAGGCGTGTGATGGATGGAGGTGGGGTATGTGTGTGTGTGTGGCGTGTAATTTTCGTGGATGCATGTGTGTGTGCAAGCCTGTTCCGTGACCTTGGTGCTCTCGCATACGCGATAACACAACCAGTCAGTCCAACAAAAGTCCTCCATGAGAGACAGGTACCGTATTTTTCAGACTATAAGTCGCAGTTTTTTTCATAGTTTGGCCGGGCTCTTCTTTATAATGCATTTTCGGCAGGGGCGACTTATACTCCGGTGCGACTTATACTCCGAAAAATACGGTAAGTAGTTTGTTTTTTTTCTTCTTTATAATGCATTTTCGGCAGGTGCGACTTATACTCCGGTGCGACTTATACTCCGAAAAATACGGTAAGTAGTTTGTTGCGTCTTTGCTGCACTGTCCTCTGGGAGAGTCTCGAAACTTTGACATGTCGCGTGCAGCCAGGTAAAACAATCCAGATTACAATGTTTGTGTTTGAGAGAGTGAAAACATATTTAAATTTTTCACTCTAATTGTCTAGTTCTGGTCCTCAAATTTATCAGACTTCGCTAAGATGTCTATGATGTCCAAGATGTCGTCAAGTTTTCAATTTAGTCCAAAATCGCAAAAGTTTGAGTGCCCGGAGCTCTGCCCGCATCCTTCAATCATTTGTGGCAGATTTATAGGGTACTTTGAACAGCTGCAAGCATCTTCCAATTTGTCGACACACCGAGGCAAAGCTTACTCCAATCAGCAGCTGTCCTGTTATCATGACTCCGAACAGTTAGATATATTCAATGTCCTCGATTAAAAGGGTCGCGACTCGCCAGGCACGCCACACTATGCGTCTGAGTCCGTAGAGTCGTGTCCAGCAACAACTAGACAGGCAGGTTTCCACGAACCCGAAATATTGTACATTTTTTGAGAGGACAGTTGATCATTTCCATTGTTTACATTTTGGAGAGCAGTGCAAAAAGAAGACACAAATAAGAAGCATGCAGGATGAATAAGGGAGAGGGAAAGGGTCAGCCTTCGATGAGTGCAGGAGAGAAAAGCCATCATCCATCCATCCATCCATACATACATTTTCTACCGCTTGCCCCTCTCGGAGTCGCAGGAGTGGCTGGAGCCTATCCCATCTGCATTCAGGTAGAAGGCGGGGTACAAGTTGCTGCCTAATCGCACGGCCAACACAGATAGACAGACAACATTCACACTCACATTCACACACTAGGGCCAATTTAGTGTTGCCAATCAGCCTATTCCCAGGTGCATGTCTTTGGAGGTGGGAGGAGGCCGGAGTACCCGGAGGGAACCCACGCAGTCACTAGGAGAACATGTAAACTCCGCACAGAAATACTCCAAGCTCGGGAATCGAACCCAGGACATTCTTACTGCTCCATCCGTCTGCCCCATTTTCCGTCATTGGAAGTTATATTACACCGAATGAAATAGTCTGTTTTATAGAAGATTATTTTATTTTTAAGTGTCAATGAAAAAGACCTGCTGTAGTTAAAATAGAAATTAGGTTTATAGTAACAATAAATCTATGAAACGGTGTATGGAAATATACTGTAAAGCAGGAGATTGGAAAACACCCAACAAATCAATTGGAAAATAATAGAATTGCACTTATTCTTTCTTTAACACTTCCTGTTTGCAACCATAATTCAAATTAATGGAATTTAATTAGAATTTGGGAGACGTTCTCAATTAAAATTTTAATTTTGCATATGCCCGACGTGCTGTGCGCACATTGTTTAGTGCAGGAAAGGTCAATGATCTCGCAGAGTGAGTGTACTAATGCTGCAGCCTGTCAGACTGCAGCATTAGTACAGAGTCTCCATCCCTCTGCAGTGCTAGCTTGGGCGTTCTGACGCATGAACACTGCAGGTAAACAAGGAATGCTCATTGTAAAAAGGAAGAGTAAGGGAGGGGCCTATGAGACAAGAAGGAGGAAAGACAGATAGGAATTTTAAGAGGGGTTAAAACAAATGAAAGAAAGCCAAAATGTTGAAGCACGGGGAGGCAGGTGCGATCAGGTTGGATCAAAACGTCTAGAAATAATATGAAAATGTAGCCTGTAAAGCATGACATGACAAGAAATCAACAACACAATAATGAGTGTGTGTGTATAATGGAAAATCTGGACACTCCTCCATTACGTAACAAAAAAGTTGTATACATTTGTAGAACACAGCTTGGCTAACATCTTGACCTCAGCAAGGCTACTGATTGTCTGAGTCAAGCAAGCAACACAAGAGTTTCCTGGTTGGGCACTCCCAAAACTACAGCCAACCACAATTACCTACATGCTAATTCAAAAAGCTGTTGGCAGCTGATCAGTCATTTGAAGACTCCACCAAATATCTCTCACTTTGGAAATGACCCACAGGCCCCGATGATGTCATTGACGGCTGCCAGTGGTGCAATGAGGAGTGTGTTCCCCGTACTTATGTCTGCTCTTATAGGTTCCAATTCCAACTTTAATAAAGTCAAAGCCAGGCAAGTTTGTGGTTGCATGCAGCGGACGCTGGTTGCAGTTTGTGTGATTTCTTAGTTGGCTGGAGGGAAGGATTGTAACAATCTCTAGGTGATGCTCTTATAGATTCCAATTGGGGTTATGGTTACCAGCAGTGGTCGAGTTTGCTGTGCATTGCTATGCTCCCTATGAGAGTCTGTAAGCAAGTGTGTTTGCAGTGAAAGCCCTGTGCAGTGTATTACTACTGCAGTTTGCTTTAATAAAGTCAAAGCCAGGCAAGACACAGTACTTTAAAATTCATGAAGGTGTCGCTGACGACAGGATAAATCCTAAGCTTAAATATATACCTCCAGTTTGTTGCTCAGCAATGATTACCAGACACATTCATTTAACTGTGTCAACTATTAATGTCTTGAGTTCTGTTGGTGTTGGCTGATCTCACTCATCTGTCTAATCTAGACTAGAAACCTGCAAATGATTTGCGTTTGTTTCACACATTAATATACATTTCCATTGCACCTCACATGTATACATAGAATGCACGAACAGCAAAGTGCACATGTATGCTGCAGATCAGGTTAAACCGTGTCCGCCGTCTTATTTGAAAAGAAAGCCACAATTCTCTTACATGACGCATGAGTGTATCATTATAGTTGCCTCGTCTTTGTTCATCCACATACTTGGGCAAATGTTCATACAAATTGAGAGTGACGTATATAAAGTGACTAATGTGTTTGTTCAACTGCAAGATTATTTTGTTCTGACATCATCAAAGGAACACAAGGCATTTCCAGGCTCAGTGGTATACTTGGGGGGAAAAAAAATTTCAGTTACAGTCTTTGTTTGAACCTAGCAATGAACTAATAAATGTGAGTAATCAAACAATTCCAGGATTCAAACACTGGGTGAATCACCCTGGGAAAGAATCCATATAGTGAATAATCTACTATGTTTTACTGATACTATCGAGCTTGAATAACAAAAGAAAACTCTCAGGTTTCACAATAACTGCCTGCAATTTATCATTCAGAATTAGGCCTTTTGTCCTGCAGAAAACACATCTCTTTCCTCCTAAACCGGTAGTAATTTCACGTACAAAGTAACGACATGACATCAGTGCATAATGGTGGCGTTCTGTGAGGATTCGGAAGAAGTAGCTTTCAACAGTTAACTTTTTTACAATCCTGCCTCATATATTGCAGCAAGGTAAACAAAAGTTATTATAAGATCGTAAGTCTTTACTGGAAAAGTACATGCAGACAAGGCTTGGAGTAACGTCTTCTCCGACAGCTAGCCTGGACGACCCACGAACCACCACAAGCCGCTTTAGAGGGAGGCGCCGCCACGGCAGATGTAGCACTAGCTTGCTGATCAGGGTAAAGGCTAGACTGTGACCAATTCCATCTGTTCAATGGATCATCTTTCATTATCATTTATTAGCTGGGAATAATGATACCTTTTAGAGTTAAAATGTGTTTAGTAAGTATGTGAGGCATATATTAGGGCTTAAACATGAATGTTGTTTTGATGCATTGAACTTGTTAACATCCTTCTTTGAGAGTAAACAGTAGCAATTGAGGAGAAATGGAGATGATTTTGGAGCTGAATCTAACAGTACCTCAACTTAAGAGCACATTGTGTTCCATGAGCGAGTTTGTGACTGTTGTATCTCAAATTAGCCCCACCAATTGAAATGAAGTTAAATCAATTCCAAAGACACGCACCTGGGAATAGGCTGACTGGCAACACCAAAATTGGCCCTAGTGTGAGAATGTGAGCCTAAATGGTTGTCTGTCCATCTGTGTTGGCCCTGTGTTGGGGTGGAGATTTGTCCAGGGTATTTTAAGCGACTTGTTTTCATAGAGATGGTTGCCTGTTTCTCTTGTGACATTTGGCAACACTGATGTCGTGTAACAGTAGGAACTAGGCGATCACGGTTTATATTCCACACATACGTATTTGAATGACGGACCAAAGAAATCAGAGTTGCGAACAAGTAATATTTATGTCTGCGTATCAAAAGGTAATGCTCGACCATCCAGTTTGTTGAGCCAGGTCTAGACAGAACAAATTGAAACACACGTCAAACAAACAGTATCTGCAGCTTTTTAATATTGTTATGGAAACATGTTCTCTGTTTGGACGTTTGTGGTTGCATGCAGCGGACGCTGGTTGCAGTTTGTGTGATTTCTTAGTTTAGATGGCTGGAGGGAAGGATTGTAACAATCTCTAGGTGATGCTCAAACGCGCACGTCAACTGTCGGATCAAAACTTATGTTTGTAATATAATATAATAATGCAATATGTAATATTGGACAACAATATGTAAGAATACAGTAATGCTTTATTGCTCAAACGACACTGTAACAAATTGAACTTCAACCAACGGTGTAAATGCTTGTAACTCAAGGTATGCTGGCCTCGCAAAATTACAAAAGACAAACTTTTCACTCAATGTAAACAAAGAGACATGGGAACCACTGTCCAGAGAAGACGACGGAAATTAATTGGGCATACTCTCAGAATGGATGCTCTGAATATCACCCGGACTGGACACCTGAAGGGTAAAGAAAGAGGGGACGACCCAAGAACACCTGGCGCAGAACAGTAAAGAGAAAATTGAAGGACCTAAATCACACATGGGAGAATATTCAGAAACTGGCCGAGGACTAAGAGAAGTGGAGGGCATTCGTTGTTGCCCTACATGCCACTGGAGGCATAAAGGGCTGTAAGTAAGGTTCTCGTAAGTTGAGGTACCACTGTATAGTGTTAAAATCAAGCTAGCAGGACAGTTTGGAGGGAAAGGAGTGAGCTAGTGTAGCATAGTGTATGGTGGCACCTCAATGCAGCAGCATAATTCAGGCTTGATTAAAGTCTCAGAAAAAAAAATCTTACTTTTAGGACCCTATCAATTACTCATTTGCTATTCACAGGTGGTCTTGGAACGCAGCCCTGCAAATAGCAAAGATCTACTGTATTTACTACATACAATACTTACCTTGTCATTTAGAGCAATAACATTCTGAAATGCCTGTGAACTATAACTTTTCTCAGACAAAAAGCTTTTTTTCCAGCTTGCTATCAGAGCTACAAACACCTTAATCGATGAACCTTTGTGGGTCCAGATTAAAGTGCAGAGAAATTCATACCTCTACTTAATTTTTTTGTGTATGGATCTACATTTCCATAATAAAAGGTGTTTGCACTCCAATTTGAGTTCACCTCCTTATTTATATAAAATACCAGTGTCACTGTTTAATAAACACTCTTCCTTACTCCGCAATATTCCCTATGTTCAGAGCTGGCAACTTTTGCAAATATATGGTGCAGCATCAGCAGAATGGGTGGAGAGCCTTACTGCATAAATGCATTAGTTGGTCGCAGGGCCGTAACCAGGATTTGACAAATACTGAGGTCATAAAATGGTGGTCTAAGAGGAGCTTTGAAAGGCTTAAATCATGGGTATCCCAGCACCGTATGAATAATAATATCTTAAGCAACACAATGAACAATCCACTTTTTATTTAAATACTACGCTGAAGTTTAGCGTATTAAACAATTTTAACATCATTAAAACGTAAGTTTACAAACTTCATATCATTTCATCTCAGATATGGACTTTGTAGTTCAAGTAGAGGATGACCTACTGCATGGTGATGCACAGCGCACACAATGTCCTACACAAAGTATATTTGCAGTCAGTCATATTATCTACTTTTTGTCACTTTAAAAAATACAGAGGACATGACCTTAAAGATAGTTACAGCCAAGGTTGGTCTCGTGTAGTCTTGACGTGCACTGGGCAGCAGAGCACTGAGCCAACTACCTATACCACCCATATCATGACAACGATCAATTGAATTGAAATTTATGAAAAATGTAAATGATAATCTTTCTGGCATGTTTTTAGTCCAGAGGGCTGGAATAAGCTCCAGCTCCTCTTTACCATGCACACTTCTTTTTTTTTATTTTTAGGTCTGACACAAATTTGCCTCATGTGTAATACACCTAAACAAGCTTATATATATAAAAAAAAGCAACATTTAATGATGAGTCTGTTTAGATTTGTACTTCAGGTACCACCAAGTCTGGCTTCCAAACAGGAGAAGGAGTGTTTCAGGCTGACTGACTAGCTTTCCCCAATACAGTAGGGATTAGCTGCACAAGCAAAGAAAGCAGCCACTTTCGGAGAGAGAAACTAGTCTTCTATAAAGGGCAAGAGACGCCTCATTCCCAACTGAGGCTGTGCCACTCCTCTTGCAGCACTTCCACCACCATACATTCCTCCGCATCCATGTATTTTTGACCTACATTGACAGCCAGCATCCATCCAAGCGCCTATGAGTGGATGGGATGTAAAGGAGAAATAGGACACCGTTTGGATTGTTGGAGTACCAATGGATGCTTGTTCAATCAGCTCAGTTAACTGACGCTTCGGAAGCTTCTATGAAAGAGGGTGAGTGCAGCGCCTGGGGGTTGCAGGCTATTAAAGCTCAATGGGATGTGAGGTGGGAGGCAGTCAGGGAGGTGGTGGAGGCTGCATCCCGACCATGAATACCCTCAGTGCTGCTCTCCCGCTTCCTGCATTCACTTCCCTGACAAAGAGCCACAATGGTGTCCTTTGCTGTCTTGGCGTTGCTCGGAGCCATGTGGGGGGTAAAGAGGATGTGTGTGTGTGTGGAAGCAAGGTTTAACACTGCACAGCCACTCTGCACGTGCCGAGCCCGCGGTCTGCCACTGGGCACACAAAAGGGATGATGTCATGCTTAACCAATAACAAAGGAGTCTGGCTCTGTCAGGCCTTCCTCTTGCACCCGGCTAGTTCCAGCTTTATCCAGCCATAGCATTAATCGCAAGCCTTATGCTCTTTTGTGGGGGGTGGGGAGAGGGCAACAGCACACAGGAATAGGAGATAAAACAAAGGAATAAACTGTGAGGCAATATGTGTGTGGTAATTGACAGTCATAAATGTTTCCAAGATGATGCGCTAGAAATACCGCTCAGCCCCCACAAACCATTTCTAAATTTGTAGACAAAAGTCATGTGATTACACAACCTAAAATAATCCATTTTCTGAAAATAAATATAGTCCTTTTTTTTGCAAATGAGTCAGAAGCACATTTCTCCAAAGATGTCTGACTATCAGACAAAGCACTGACTTTTTGAATTTTGCCAAGCTTTTGGGAACATTTATTCATTGCATTTATTTTTTTTATGTTTATTTTTTTTTTAGTTGTTGCACAATTGTTTGTGACTCATTAGAATAACGAGAAAATTGGTGCGAAATTGATGTGTATGGTTAGGGATGGGTACCAGATCCGGTACTTTTTTGTCACCGACCGAATTGATAAAATCCGGACTGCATGGAGTGCTGTTAACTTTAAATATGCTGACATAGCTTCCACACGGCCGTTGAAATAGAATGCACATGAGAGCAGAGGTGTGTGTGGGTGCCGTGATCCGATTCGTTTTTTTTCTTTATCAATGCACACATGTTGAAAGTGCAATTTCAATGATGATGACGTGCATTTATTAAAGAAAAGAATGAAGGTTATGGCAAGCAGAATTTTTTGTTAATATTAACTACTTTCCCTAAAATATACTTTATGGATAAGGTGTGTTTAATCCGATTACTCGATTAATCGAACAAACAAATTGATTGATTACTCTCTCTAGGTCGTCCTCAGACGAGCCTTCCATCGTTGCTTCAAGTTATCCCGATTCTCCATACATTTGGCCAGTTCCTTGGTACTCTGAGCTCCTGCGTCCTTCTTGAGTATGTACACGTATGTTAGTGTGGGACGTCCTCTTGACCGATGCCCATGTGTTGGTTCCCACAGCACCAATTTGCTGGCTGGCAGCTCCTGATGCCTTTGGCAGTGTCCTGCTAGTCTCATTCTCCTTACAGCAATCTTCTCGCTCACCCTGGGTATTCCCTTGTAGAGGATTCTGTTGGTTACGTGCACACTCTTGTTGATGTCAAGCACTGCACGCAGCATCCTGGTGTAGCATCCATCCAGAGACTTCTCCAGGATTGGCTTCAGGGTCCAGCATTCGCTGCCATAGAGGAGAACGGACTCAACTGTCGCATAGAAGAAGCTGAGTTTGATTTGGTTGATATTAACTAATTTCCCTAAAATATACTTTATGGATAAGGTGTGTTTAATCCGATTACTCGATTAATCGAACAAACGAATTGATCGATTACTCGATTATTACAATAATCGATTGCTCCAACCCTAATTAAAATGATCAAGAAATACACATTCTTAATACATATAGATTATAAATGTTTCACATTTTAAACAACAGAAATTAGTGAACTAGTCAAATAAGTTATATCTATTCGGACTCCAGTACTCCGGAATGCTCTACCGGTAACAGTTAGAGATGCTACCTCAGTAGAAGCATTTAAGTCCCATCTCAAAACTCATTTGTATACTCTAGCCTTTAAATAGACCCCTTTTTAGACCAGTTGATTTGCCGTCTCTTTTCTGCTCCGCCCCCCTCTCCTGCGTGGAGAGGTTATCAGGTGACCACAGATAAGTGCTAGGTGTTCAAAGTCGGGACCCAGGGTTGACCTTTTCTCTGTGCATTAGTTGGGGACGTCTCTGCGCTGCTGACTTGTCTCCATTCAAGAAGATCCCCTGCTAGCCTCACTATGGACTGGAATCTCACATTAACTAGATCCACTTGATATCCATTGATGTGGGATCTGAGCCGAGGATGTCGTTGTGGCTTGTGCAGCCCTTTGAGACACTCGTGATTTAGGGCTATATAAATAAACTTTGATTGATTGATTGCACCGGTCGCCCAGGGGCGGGGAGTCCCCACATCTGCGGTCCCTTCCGAGGTTTCTCATTGTGTCCATTGGGTTGAGTTTTTTTCTTGCCCTGATGTGGGATCTGAGCCGACGATGTTGTTGTGGCCTGTGCAGCCCTTTGAGACACTTGCAATTAAGGGCTATATAAATAGACTTTGATTGGTTGATTGATTGATTGATTGATATAATTTATTGAGCTGCACCTCTATAAATATCGTGATTTGGTGGGTTACACCTAAGAGGAACATTATTAACATCCGACTGTCATCAGTAGCCTGTGTGCGTTTGTTGCGTTACCGGTTGAAGAATGTGCTAAAAATAGCTTTTGGAGAAATAGTGCAAGAACCCAGGAAGAATGTCACATGTCGTAACCTTCCAGCTTTGTTGTTGTCCAGTCATGTAATACTGTAGGGTGATATACAGTACACGAGGGCACAAAAACATCCCAAACATAAAACACACCAACAACAACCCCCTCCCCTGCTTAGGTTTCCCCTCTCAGACTTTCTTGAGTTTCACACAGCGACTAAAAATACAGGAGTCAGCGTGACACGGTCGAACGGGACATGGAAAAAAGGCTGTCATATTCAGAAGAGAAGTCATGGAAACTGGAAGGATCCAATTTCAAGGCCACTGAAAAGCAACCAACTTACAGTACATATGCCTGTCCAACAAATATAGCGTCTACTGATGTGGGCTAGCACCGATACTCCTGGGATCGTCACGCTGTGAAGGTGTCATCAAGTCAGTGACTTCCCTGAAGGTACTTAACCGGGGTAAATATTTGCAGACAGGAGGATCTTTGGTATAGTTTGGTTTTAGCTCCCATGACACTGGATCATGCCATACCACATGACCATTTCTACCCATTACATGCAACAGTGTACATGACACACAACGCGCCTTTTAAATAGGCTCATCATGCATGACACAAAACACGCTGTGTTCAGCCTTGCCAAGCTCACAGGCACTCACCTTTATTTTGCCATTGGGCTGCAGCAGCTCTGTGACGGACACCTTGTCCTGCTGCAGTCGCCTCTTGACGAGCTTGGAGCAGCAGACATTGACTGCGCCCTGCACATGGGATGCGTTGTACTCGGAAAACGTCCTGCTGTCAATCACCAGCAAGCGGCCTGTTCCTCTCTGAATGAGGCTCGCCAGGCGCTTGATGTCCATGGCGCTTCGCTTAGTCGGCCCTTTCTCCCCTGCCATGGCGTAGGAGGGGCAGAGACGGAAGAGTGGCAGAGGAGATTGCGCAGGAGGAGATAGGGACAAGGTGGCGAGGTCAGCGATTGAGGGGTACCACTGAGGCAGGTGATGAGAGAGTCATAGTGCCTGAGAAAATAGAAGAAAGGAAAATTAATAAGAACCCTTTATTGATTTGGGCGATATGGCCTGAAATCTATATATCCATATAAACTGCAGCTCTCTGCGATAACAATATATATCACTATCATGCTGTAATATTGTGTCATTTTGTTTGTAATATTTTGTCAAAACTATTGATCTACTTTCTAATTTACAGACAAAAACACAGGATGGCGGTGTCACAACGTCAATCAAATATTATAATAATTTCCTACTACAGGCTGGGATTTAATTCATTTGCTTTTGCCCATAAAGCCTAACTGTGTCCAACGATGTATTTTCTGAGTTTGTAAACAACAACACAACTGACAACATTTTGAATAATAAAAATTATCGATCCAACCAGTGTAATACCAACTATATACTGATACTATATTTTGTATCGTTACTGCCAATATTTGTACTGATCCGCCCACCTTTGTTTACATTCAAGAGCTTGCGGTTAGCGTTTCCTCCTATAGTGTGTAGTGTAGCATGTTTAGCTATTCCTCTTTCTTCCAGTGATTATACTTGAAAGAAACGTTGTTTATTTGCCGCCATGGAGGCGAGCATTGTTGACTTACATGCAGCTTTGCCCTGTAGAGGGACATTAGCTGTTAGAGAGAACGCTACATCGCGGTTGAGGACGCGCTCGTTCACTTGTCGCTGTCAAATTAGACAAAACTTTATTGATCCACAAGGGAAATTGTTCTGGACACAGCTAGAATGTTTCATCAACACAATATAACGATGTTATTAATAGCTCTAATTTTGGCCAAATTTATGTAATTTATATCCTATATCGGGTAACCCTAAACCAGTGGTTCTTAACCTTGTTGGAGGTACCGAACCCCACCAGTTCCATATGCGCATTCACCGAACCCTTCTTTTGTGAAAAATAAAATGTTTTTTTTTTTCAAATTCAAGAAAAAGTTATACCGTATGTTGTTTTACTGGTGCACAAAATGAACCGTGCATGAACATCACCTTGTTCAAAGAACAAAACCAACACAGTGCATGAACTCAAAACAAATTACACACCTTACACACAAGGTGAAAAACTTATTCGGGTGTTACCATTTAGTGGTCAATTGTACGGAATATGTACTGTACTGTGTAAACTGTACTGTTTCATATAATGTATTTTCTTCCTTTGCGATCTGCTAGTAAAAGTGTCAATCGATCAATCAAACAACCTGCAAATCAGATGGAAAATTAGAGGGAACATTGTTTGGGGGTATCCATAATACGCTGATAGGGAGAAGTTTTTATTTACACGATAAGTCGGATGTGTCTTTACCTCTGAGCAGTGTTGGGTTAGTTACTGAAAACCAGTAACTAGTTACAGTTACTAGTTACTTTATTTCAAAAGTAACTCAGTTACTAACTCAGTTACTTACACCAAAAAGTAATGCGTTACTGTGAAAAGTAACTATTTAGTTACTTCTTTTTTTCTTCTTTTTTTTTGTAAAGCTCCCATTAATGCCCTTTTTGCCTTCATTTCAGTACTGTTATTGCACTGGAGAATAATACAATCTGTTGATCAACTTGACATACATTTTTATTTTCCTTTTAACATAATGAATGAAAAACAGTGCAACATAAAAAGGCATTCCTCCTTTCTTTAAACTTGGACCAATGACCATTAATAAAAAACAAGTTTAAGTGCAACATAAGAAGAAACATCATCTTCCTTGAAACATAGGTAGTGAAATAAAGCCTGACATCTGGAGTGATGCTGCTGTCTTCCACACTTGGAGCCATGGATTGTAGAATCCTTGTTTTCAGTGGCAGGATCATTGACACAGATGGTGAAGTTTCAGTGCTCAGTAGAGATGGAACACTTTTAAGCACCTGGAGGACCTCATCTGCCACTCTCACATCATCATCAGACAGGGTGACATTTGTCTTCAGGGTGTTGTGGGTCAATGCAGAGTATATAGCTGCCTGCTGCTCCAACATATCATAAGTGGAGTTCCACCTCGTTGGGACATCATGTATGAGCAGGCAGCTTTAGCATTTCTTGCTTTGTCTTAAGCACATGAGCAGCTGTTGTGCTTGGGTGGAAGTAAGAAACCTTGATCCTCCCAAAGAGGCGCTCCATCCTATTGACTGAGATTCCCTTCTGTGATGCCAAATTCACTACATGTGCAAAGCACCTATCTGTGGTCCCAGTCCTGCCTCATTATCTGTAATTATTAGATTTTTGGCATTATCACGTGTGACTGGGATATCTTTATCTTCCATTCCTCCATGCACTGCTTGTGTCAGCACCTGCGCAAGGTGACTCTCCTAGAGGGGGCGTGTCTTCTCATCTCCCAGGCTGCTGTGATGAAGTGAGCGCTTATAGTTCCGCTGGACGTCCACCCGTCTGTCATGAGCGCAACAGCTGATGCTCGGGATAGTTCATCCACAACTTTTTTCTTCTCCTGCTCATAAGGATCTGGCACAATCTTATTGCTGAAGTGGGTGCGCGACGGGATGTCGTAACGTGGTTCAAGCACGTTCAGCATGTGTTTAAAACCCTCGTTTTGCACAACCGAGTCTGCACTTATAAACACACCGATTCAATGGCGGGGGCGTTCAAGCTCCTCCGTTACTCCGCTCGCCATGACCACGCTGTGTGTGGACTGAACGTGACAACAACTTTTTTTTGTTTGTTTCATATATCAAACCGCGGATCACTTGTGTGCGTCATCCCCTCCCCCCACCCCCCCACACACACATAGACCGCGCCTCTTTTCTTCTCTCCGGCTTGTGACAGAGGAAGTTTCAGAAGAACGCGACACCGCAGCGCTTCTGTTTCTAGCCGATACTACATCAAAAGTAACGTAAAATAACGCAGTAACGCATCATGTAGTAACGGTAACTAAATTACTGAATAAAAAAAAATAACGCGTTAGATTACTAGTTACCGCCGAAACTAACGGCGTTACAGTAACGCATTACTTTGTAACGCGTTAGTCCCAACACTGCCTCTGAGGCTGACTCACCGAACCCCTAGGGTTCGATCGAACCCAGGTTAAGAACCACTGCCCTAAACCATTATATTCTATTTAAATTCCATAAACAGAATTCATTTTAAAATAATCTGTCATGTACAGTACAGGCCAAAAGTTTGGACACACCTTCTCATTCAATGCGTTTTCTTTATTTCCATGACTATTTACATTGTAGATTGTCACTGAAGGCATCAAAACTATGAATGAACACATGTGGAGTTATGTACTTAACAAAAAAAAGGTGAAATAACTGAAAACATGTTTTATATTCTAGTTTCTTCAAAATAGCCACCCTTTGCTCTGATTACTGCTTGCACACTCTTGGCATTCTCTCGATGAGCTTCAAGCACACCTGTGATTGAACACCATTTCAGGTGAATACCTCTTGAAGCTCATCGAGAGAATGCCAAGAGTGTGCAAAGCAGTAATCAGAGCAAAGGGTGGCTGTTTTAAATAAACTATAATATTTTCAGTTATTTCACCTTGTTTTTGTTAAGTACATAAATCCACATGTGTTCATTCATAGTTGTGATGCCTTCAGTGACAATCTACAATGTAAATAGTGATGAAAATAAAGAAAATGCATTGAATGAGAAGGTGTGTCTAAACTTTTGGCCTGTACTGTATAGCCTGACACACATCACACTGACTCTATTAAAAAGGCAATGTGTTGTTTTTTGTTTTAGCAGATGATAGAACCTTTATTTAACCAGATAAATTAAGAGATTTAAGTGACTACAGTAATACAAATAGGTAGCTAAACACACCTGGCATGCACGTTCGACTGTGAAGCTGTTTTTTGTTGCTTATGGACTCTATGGCAGCTCATGAAACAGGAAATAAAGAGAGTGTAAAAAATTAAGCTGGGTGAATTTACAGAGCATGTCTGGCAAGGAAATAATAGCCAGTGTAATGTGTGTGTGTTTGTGTGTGCATGTGTGTGTCTGGATGTTCAACTGTTCATAAACTTGTACGGGAAATGCACATGTATGCTAGGCTGCACAGGACTATCAAGATCCGGGGTTCCGTTTGTTTGACCGAGAACATTCTATAGGTGAACGGGTGCTTCCCTGATTACCATGTGTCAGGCGACAAGCGAGAAGGTCAATGTGAATGCAATGCTGTTTTATTCATTCACAGGCACATGGTGTCATGAAACATTGATGGGCCTCCTCTCATTTACACTGACGCCTAAATGGAAGTTTAAACCCCGGCTGAAAAGGGAGAGTAATGTGAGAAAAAGGAGTACAAACAAATAAGGCCGATGTACTAAATTGCATGAAACTTCACATAATCATCATTACATTAAGATATAAACACAAATTACAGAAGCTTTTTTTCCGCCCCACTTTTTGTATGAGTTGGTATATGGTAGTAATTACCGCTAAAATCGTGCCCGGTTTTAGAACACAATCCCAGTTATTGTACAGACAATGCAATGCACGAAACAAATTAGTCTGTTTGCCAGCGTATCATTACAAGGATCGAATAGCCAAACAATGTACTTTTTAATTATTTTTTTTACTGATTATGTCAAAATAAGCCACCACAACTTGATGAACAAGTTGGGAAACACTAGCCTATTACATTTTTGACAGAGAGATGTTGCTCTCATCCACTTCTCCCTCAACACTCCTTGTCGTGTTCACCAAACACAAATCTTCAATAGAGGTAAAAGTGATGTTAAAACTTAATGTATCCATTTCACTTTGCATTAATATGTATGTCATATTGTTTTCGGCATATACAACTATAAATATTCTCAATAAAATGTGTTGTGTTGTGCTAGAATGGGTTAATTTAATTTACATTATGGGAAAAATTGCTTCGGTTTTCATTCTATTAGGTTCTTTTCAGACATTCTGTAACAGAAACATAGGTACTAGTGTACTTATTAAGAGACTTATAAATTCAAATGCCCCTTAAAGTCGAAAACATCTTGAAACAATGCACTTTTGAAGTCAAAACTTTAGCGGTCAAATTGCTGTCATGCAAGACCTTTGCATTAATCATCGTCTATTCTGTCTTATAAATGTTGTTACAAAGTTGGATACTAATGTTAAACAATGCCAAAGCATTACATCATAAAACTCAAGCATTACGGCGTGAGCATGCACGCAGTTTTAGATGTCTCTGTTTGCATGGTTTAGCAGGCTGGCTACGTTGTGACCTCAAAGTGAAGTGGATGTACTTATTTGGAAATGAATTCAAGGTCGAGCTCCTCCCCCTCTGCTTCATTGCTTCATGCTATGAGGAGTCACAAAAGAAGGTATGATTAAATATTACTGTCATCTAATCGTGGCATGTGCATAATAACACAAATGTGCAAAATGCATGATGTAAATGCTGCGTTGAAGTGTATTTTCAACCGTGTCTAGAAGAAAAAAGCGGTGACGACAGTGTACATTTTCAAAAAATACATTTTGACACTTTTGGAAAGTTTGGGGGCGTTTTCATTTGCAAACTGAGAACGGCTCCACAAACAAATATCTTGCGGATAAACTCAAAAACGGTTTATTGAAGTGACTGTGAAGCGACATTTACACCAAAGCATATCCAATATGTATTGTCCAGACCAGGGGTGTCCAAACGTTTTGACTTGAGGGCCACATTGGATTAAAAAGAATTGGTCCAGGGCCGAAAAGCGACTGCATGTTAAGTATATATATATATATATATATATATATATATATATATATATATATATATATATGTATATATATATATGGATATACAGAGAGAGAGAGAGAGAGAGAGAGAGAGAGAGAGAGAGAGAGATAGAGAGAGAGAGAGAGAGAGAGAGAGAGAGAGAGAGAGAGAGAGAGAGACTATACACAAATGGTCTGTAAATAGTATATTAATATTACCGGTATGTATATAATACAATTAATATAATTGAATATTAAAATTTGACTCCTACCATTTTTACTTCCGTTACGACCTCCTCAACATTTTGTAATCAATCAAAAATATCAAGCAGCTAAAATGTGCCAAACATAGATAAGTGTGCCGAGTGTTTTGCAATTTTCCCATCATGCTTTGTACTGGATTTAAATGGGTGTAATTTCGATTGTCTTTATAGTGAATGGAGGTTTTTTTTATAATATCCAAAAAGTTCAGTGACCATGTCTGTTGACATTTTGTGTTGGTTGGATTTTTTTTTTTGCACCATGACTAGGGAGGGTTGAATGCATTGGGTCATATAGGTAAAAGCTGCACATTGCATTCAAGACACAAGTAAATAGCAGCATCTATGTAGTCAGACTTTTAAAATTAATGTAATCTCTCCACAGGTACGATTCTGTATTAGTTTCCTGACGTCTCGAGGGTTTTGATGGACCGCACTTGGCCCGCGGGCCATGGTTTAGACACCCCTGATCTAGACCACAAGGAAATGCTTCCAATATAGATTGTAATCATCATAGGTCCCCTATCAGGATTAACTCCATATGTATGTTTTAGCATCTTGATGTTTGTTGTGATGCTAATTCTCTGTTCGGCTAATCAACACAATATGGCTGACAACAACAACAATACATTTCTATTTCTATTCATATTTATGGTAAAATAGTTTTTAAATACGAACACATCGGATGTCAACCAGTATCACAGAAGGGAGCCAACAGAAATGTGCTAAAAATCGCTTCTGATCAGTGGCAGCTTGCCAAGATGTGGTGATGCAACCATCAAGTGGGTAAGGGACAAAATTGCTTGAGTCACAATATCACAATTAATATCAACAACTACCGGTATCACAAGCGTGAATAAGGTGCAGGAGAAGTGAACTCTGAGGATGGACAGCGGAGAAAAGAAACTGATACTAACACTGGACACATGTTGCAGCGATATTTGCTGCAGCAGAAGCTGTGCATCACAATTAAAGCTGCAAATACAAACCACCAATACAATAAGATAATACAATGCATACACAGTTAGTTGTATTTTTTTGGGCAAACTGCCTCTTGCAGCAAAGGAGCATGCATGGCTGACAGCATATACTGAAAAGCCATTACACACACCCAAAACAGCCCCTGCTACATTACAACCTGCCATAGCATACCTTATGTGACGCAGGGCTGATTCTAGCAGCTAACAACACAGCTTCCAAAGTTGTTGATTTTCCGGTTTCTCTACTGCCGAGCACAGCAACGTCCGATGCTGCGTAAGTCTAATGGCGACTGCTCCACACCCTCCCATCTCAAAGTTCCCTCCTGGAGACCGTGCTGCTTCTTCCATCACTCTCTGAGCAGCAAACAGGGATGAGAGGAGTGTGCGGCTTTACGTGAGCAAGGGAGACTCATTGCTGATATCATGCTACGATGGAGCCTGTTTGTTTGGACAAGACCAAGGAATTGAGTAAAGGAAACTAAAAACTTAAAAATAAGATGAACGATGACAAAACTCAAACGCTCGGCATCTTTTTTTCCCTCCATCTTGAATACTCGCAAGAGAAGCATCAGACAAAAACAAATGTGCTTTTTTTTTTTTCGATAAAAGGAGCTACACTGAGCAGAAGAAAACATGCCGAGGCAAGACGGAGCAGAATCAGAGTTTGCAGGCGCCCGAGCAGATTCTGCTGTTGCCATAGAGACAGTACAGCTGGGGCGATGAAAGAGCACGGGGAGGGTGACGGGGATGGTGAAGTTGAGGATAAAGAGGAAGTGACAGTGCTGCATCCTCTCTTTAGCTGTACAAGGATGAGTGATTATTTTCAACATGCAGCACGCTCAAGATCATTTACATTATTTGGGTGCCTTTAACATACTGTATTCCTGCAACCTTCATCACTATTAGAGCATACTTGCCAACCTTGAGACCTCCGAATTCGGGAGATTTAGGGGGGAGTTTGAGGTAGGCGGGGGCGGGGCGGGGCAGGGTTAAGGGGAGAGGAGTATATTTATAGCTAGAATTCACTGAAAGTCAAGTATTTCATATATATATATGAAATACTTGACTTTCAGTGAAAGTCAAGTATTTCATATATATATATATATATATATATATATATATATATATATATATATATATATATATATATATATATATATATATATGAAATACTTGACTTTCAGTGATTTCTAGCTATATATATATATATGTATTTTGTTATATATATATATATATATATATATATATATATATATATATATATATATATATATATATATACATATAAATAAAATAAATACTTGAATTTCAGTGTTAATTTATTTACACTTACAAACACATAAGTTAAAGTTAAAGTACCAATGATTGTCACACACACACTAGGTGTGGTGAAATGTGTCCTCTGCATTTGACCCATCCCCTTGATCACCCCCGAGGTGAGGGGAGCAGTGGGCAGCAGCGGTGCCGCGCCCGGGAATCATGCCTTAAGTCCGGCTGGAAATCGGGAGAAATTCGGGAGAATGGTTGTCCCGGGAGATTTTCAGGAGAGGCACTGAAATTCGGGAGTCTCCGGAAAATTCGGGAGGGTTGGCAAGTATGTATTAGAGCTACATAAAGAAGGGGGAGGTGAGCTATAATTGAACTGCAACTTCATCAGTCAGTAGTGCTGAAACACCGGGGAGAGATTTCGGTCCAGCAGTATTTACACATAGCAACACATTGGCACTGAAAATTGAGACATTTTGCACAATATATGTGCATCACCTAAATGATATATGTTGTAATTTGTGATTCAATTGAAAGTCAAGCTAATCTTGTCTTGGTTCAAATCCTTTGAGATGGTTCATATAAAGGCAACGATGAACCTAATAGGTTACTTTAAACAGTAGAGTGAAGGCCAATGCAAAGAAAACAAAAGGAGGGCAGCCAATACTGATGTAATACCATCCAGGTCATTCATTAACACATGCACATCTTCTGCAGCCTGTGTTGAATGATGTTAGCATGCAGGCTCGTAATTCAAGTTTTCATTACATATTTGTATTGTTGTTTTTGATGAAACAATTGTATTGTTGATCATTTAGGTAATCATTATTCATTATCGATAGTGCTATTTCTATTCGAATTTGTATTGCTCCATTTATAGTGCAATAATGTTCACAGTCATGTTCGTGTTATTACAATCTACTTCATTAACTGCTTTTCGTATCAAATGTCTACATATCGTATTTGCTGATAATGTTCTGTGGTTGTCGTTGTTGTCTCTCCATCGTATCCCCCCGCAATTTCCCCCTCTGTCTTCCTTTTTTTCTCTTTTTATTTCCTCCTGCTGTGGTCCGGCTTCGCCAAACATTAAATAAATCCATTTAATGAAGTCAAATACAAATAAGGCAACAAGAGACGTATCCCACACTTCTCTTTTGTAAAGTAAAACTGTACAGCAGATATGGGCATCTACTTAAACAATATGATTTGACTGAGTGGCTGTTCAAGACAAAAAAAGCATGCAGGCTAGCTCTTTCTTTTACAAAATGACACAGATGATTTTGGGTACCACAATGTGTTGTCTACTCTGAATGTGTATATTCATGCATACAAGCTATTTTTTGGGGCAAAATCTTTATACTCTATATGTATATTATTGCTTTTGTGGCTTACAGTGAGGGGAATAATTATGATTATTGTGTTCTTTTTCAATAAAGCCCAGGTGTCAACTATTTATCTTAAAGCCTTTTTAGCCATCATTTATGTGGCCCGTGGTAAGCCTGGAAATTACATCAATAAAGGACTTCCTATTTTCTTACTACATGTATTTGTTCTTTGCGTTTTGATAGAAAAAATACATGGACATCATGCAATTGCATATTTTCATGTAATTACAAACAGTGGTACTGTACCCTTTTTCCATTTACAGTAATGTCCTGTAAAAACAATAGATTTTATGGTTAAAATAAAAAAAAAGTTGGATATTTTAATTAATTTATCTTTTCTTACTACATGTATATGTATAAAATGGCGGACTACAATGGCAGACTCGTGCAAAGCTCTTCGGGTAATTATATATATATATATATATATATATATATATATATATATATATATATATATATATATATATATATATATATATATAATATTTCTCACGCACTCAAGTGCGCACTTGCTGCGGCGCGAGCGTGATGATGTCACGTTATCAATGGGAAACTGCATTTTTAGACAATATGATTTGTCTGAGCGGCTATAGGAGACACCGAGAGTAACAAGCGGTAGAAAATGGATTAGAAAGGACAGATTTTTAAAAATTATTTTAAAAAATACCGCCCGAATGCAGCTGAGATAGGCTTCAGCACCCCCATAAAAAATGGATGGATGGAGATATATATACATCCATCCATCCATTTTCTACCGCTTATTCCCTTTGGGTCGCGGGGGGCGCTGGAGCCTATCTCAGCTACAATCGGGCGGAAGGCGGGGTACACCCTGGACAAGTCGCCACCTCATCGCAGTAATATATACATTATTATTATAATTTTTTTTAACTTGGGACTTCCCGCGGGCTGGATTTTGGACACTCGAGCTGTTCTCTGTGTCACAGTGCTGATCATCTGTTCACTTCCTGTGTTCAATAGGAACACATTGTACCGTTTTCTTTATTCATAAAAGACGAGGATAAGGCTATGTAATAGCAGAGTTGATAGACATAATAATATGATGCAACCGAGGTATATTTTTAGAAGAGTGTACAGTACTTGAATATTTGGATTCTCCGGCCACAACTAAACTATGATCTCACAGATAATAGCAGCCTCATGTGTGTTTATTATTCGTTTGTTCCTTTAGCAGCAGCAATCAGAACGCAATCTCTGCCACAAATGTGCAACCAGGGACGGGGAGGCACCGTTTGCGAGAGTGGCCGTGCCCAGCAACCTGAGGGTTTCTGGTTCGATCCCCACCTTCTACCAACCTAGTCACATCCATTGTGTCCTTGAGCAAGACACTTCACCCTTGCTCCTGATGGGTCGTGGTAAGTGCCTTGCATGGCAGCTCCCGCCATCAGTGTGTGAATGTGTGTGTGAGTGGGTGAATGTGGAAATAGGTTCAAAGCGCTTTGAGTACCTTGAAGGTAGAAAAATGCTGTACAAGTATAACCCATTTACCATTATATAATGCATATTATGCAATGATTTTATGCAATATAATTATTTCAGACGGATACAACTTTTTTTTTTTTTTTTTCCTGAGGGAACTCTCCTGAATGAATCAATAACGTACTATCTATCTATCTGAAACATTCAGGCTGATCCAGATACCAAAGGCATGCACACACTGTAAATGTGTACGTATTACATTGCAACAGGCCCATATGCTGACCATTACTAAGGACATTGAATCTGAATCAATTTAGAATCTAACACATTATAGAATCTGCAGCATTTCCACACATACTGAAATAACAGGATCGATAGCAAATATGTTCCAATGAATGCAATCTACATTAAAATGAATAAAACCAAAAATACCGAACTGATTGCGATTAATTTGTATTTGCATTTTTTTTCTTCAAGAAAGCAATCTCTGCCACAAATCCGCAACTATGTGAATAAAAACACTGCAAATTTCAGACGGATATAACATTCAGGCTGATCCAGTTAATGATACCAAAGGCATGGAAACACTGTAAATGTGTATGTATTACACATACACTGCAGCAGGCCCATATGCTTATAATGAAATAACAGGATCGATAGCAAGTATGTTCCAATTAATGCAATCTATATTAAAATGAATAAAACAAAAAATACCTAAGTGATTGCCATTAATTTGTATTTGCATTTTTTTTTTCAGGAAGCAATCTCTGCCACAAATGCACAACTATGTCAATAAAAACACTGCAAATTTCAGACGGATATGACATTCAGGCTGATCCGGGTAATGATACCAAAGGCATGGACACACTGTAAATGTGTATGTATTACACTGCAACAGGCCCATATACTGACCATGACTAAGGATATTGAGTCTGAATCAATTTAGAATCTAACATCCAACAATCTGGGCGGTATAGCTCGGTTGGTAGAGCGGCTGTGCCAGCAACTTGAGGGTTCCAGGTTCGATCCCCGCTTCCGCCATCCTAGTCACTGCCGTTGTGTCCTTGGGCAAGACACTTTACCCACCTGCTCCCAGTGCCACCCACACTGGTTTAAATGTAACTTAGATATTGGGTTTCAATATGTAAAGCGCTTTGAGTCACTAGAGAAAAGCGCTATATAAATATAATTCACTTCACTTCAACACATATTAGAATCTGCAGCATTTCCACACATACTGAAATAACAGGATTGATAGCAAATATGTTCCAATGGATGCAATCTATATTAAAATGAATAAAACAAAAAATACCTAAGTGATTGCCATTAATTTGTATTTGCATTTTTTTTTTTTATCAGGAAGCAATCTCTGCCACAAATGCGCAACTATGTGAATAAAAACACTGCAAATTTCAGACGGATATAACATTCAGGCTGATCCGGGTAATGATACCAAAGGCATGGACACACTGTAAATGTGTATGTATTACATACACTGCAACATGCCCATATGCTTACCATGACTAAGGATATTGAGTCTGAATCAATTTAGAATCTTAACACATATTAAAATCTGCAGCATTTCCACACATACTGAAATAACAGGATTGATAGCAAATATGTTCCAATGAATGCAATCTATATTAAAACGAATAAAACAAAAAATACATAACTGATTGCGAATCATTTGTATTTTTGATTCGCAATCTCTGCCACAAATGCACAACTATGTGAATAAAAACTCAGCAAATTTCAGACGGATACAACATTCAGGCTGATGATACCAAAGGCATGGACACACTGTAAATGTGTATGTATTACACTGCAACAGGCCCATATACTGACCATGACTAAGGATATTGAGTTTGAATCAATTTAGAATCTTAACACATATTAAAATCTGCAGCATTTCCACACATACTGAAATAACAGGATCGATAGCAAATATGTTCCAATGAATGCAATCTACATTAAAATGAATAAAACAAAAAATACCGAACTAATTGCGATTAATTTGTATTTGCATTTTTTTCCCTCCAGAAAGCAATCTCTGCCACCAATGCGCAACTATGTGAATAAAAACACTGCAAATTTCAGACGGATATAACATTCAGGCTGATCCAGGTAATGATACCAAAGGCATGGACACACTGTAAATGTGTATGTATTACACTGCAACAGGCCCATATGCTTATACTGAAATAACAGGATTGATAGCAAATATGCTCCAATGAATGCAATATATGTTAAAATGAATAAAACAAAAAATACCTAACTGATTGCGATTAAGTTGTATTTGCATTTTTTTGTTGTTGTATTTGACGTCTTACTAATGGCTTTGTTTGACAAGAGCGTGAACCTGCAATGTTATTATGACGCCTGCATGTGTCTGCATGCGAAACAAACGGCGCCGTTTGACACAAATCATTCTCGTGGGATATTGAAATAGCAAACAAAAATGTAGAATCTTACCTTAAAAATGTCGTCCGGTATTAATGGAATGATTTCTTTCCGCAAATAGACGAGGCGATAACTTAAGCCAGGTTAATTCCCAACGAAGGAGACGCGCGCACGCGCACTGACAGTGGCGGTGGGAGGGGGGGGCTAAGAGGGGCGGGGGGGGTGAGAGTAGCTAGCTAACATGGCTAACTGTTGCTAGCATCGCAAGGAGGGAGTAAACACACGCACACACGCCGACCTACCTTCAGCTCCAGTCCGCTTCTCGCTGTCATTTAACCGGCCTCCGTGTCATGGTGGACACCGGCGGGCGTTCTCATGGTCACGGCCGTGTCGTGGCCTGGGTACGACACAGCTGACGCGGGGTGACAGCGCCAGGAGCGCGCGGCTCAGCACTGTCATGAACGCGCAGCTCAAGCACAAATAAAATGTAAAAATAATAATAATAAAAATGAAGGACTAGTTTAGTATTAGTGTCGTACTAGTAGCTAAGAGGTGTGTGTAAAGGGGGTGGGGTGGTTACAAAAGGTATACTTTAGCACTTCCATCCACTAATGCGATGAGGTCATGGTTTAGAAGCCGGGCGGGGAGAGAGAAAAAAATAGGAAATATGGGGTTGACGTCACTTTCAGCCAATCAGAGCTCGCTGCTCCGGGGTTGAATGACGTAAAGGTGTGGTAGAGGATTAAAGGGCCTGCCCGACTTTTTTTTTTTTTTTTTTTTTTTTTTTTTAAAGGAGACACGTTTATAAGTGTGACGACTGTATGTCATATAATGATAAAGCTTCAAAGATAAAAGACATAAAATGACATGTTGCATATCAGTGTGCTATTTTACTTTAGTCACCTCATGTAACCTATTAAACATAACATTGACACTATAGCGCTGCAACTAATGATTATTTTAATAGTCGACTCGTCAGCGATTATTTTTTTTTTTAGTCAACTTATCAAACAAGTATTGCTCTTGTTCTGCAGTGAATGTCTTTTTTTAAATTCTTGATTTAAAATGAGGACTGCAAATATTAATGAAGATATAAATAACAAGAAAATATGTCAGGTTTTATTTAAAGGCTAATTTCTACCTGTAGTGCCCAGACAAGTTGGTGCATAAATACAATCAAATAACCATAACGTCAGCAATAAAAATACAGAGAAAAGTCAGGATCACCACCACAAACATTATTAATGTAATTAAAGAAGAGTTAAAAAAAAAAAAAAAGGTAATTACTTTAAAAACAATAATAAAATGAAAAATAAAAACAAAAAAAGTGATTTATATTTCTATTTATAAATGAAATTTTAAATGGGTATTTGGTGGGTAGATTTTGAAATGTATTGTATTGTACTGTATTTGTATATTATATGATAATGTATATTTTAACTGTGGGTCCCTGTCCATAAGCTGTGTGCTTATAGGGATGACATTTTTGCAGAACAGAATCTGATATGAACAAAAAAAACAATAATGATATACTGTCTGTAAATAAATAAATGTATTTGTTTTTTGTCTGTTGTTGAGTCAACTAATTTCTAAAACCTATTACAGTAAATGTTATAGTAACAAAAAAAACATAAAGGTTTAATGTCTTCCACAATATATACCCACAGTGAAAAATACGTGAACAGACTTAAAGTGCAATGCGTACAGTAAACATGATATTCAGTGCAAAAAGTATATATTTTTTCAACACTCTGAGAGTTATTTAGCTGCATTTATGATTTAAAGAAATAAAACGAAGTTGGTAGAGTGGCCATGCCAGCAATCGGAGGGTTGCTGGTTACTGGGATTCAATCCCCACCTACTACCATCCTAGTCACGTCCGTTGTGTCCTTGGGCAAGACACTTCACCCCTTGCTCCTGATGGCTGCTGGTTAGCGCCTTGCATGGCAGCTCCCGCCATCAGTGTGTGAATGTGTGTGTGAATGGGTGAATGTGGAAATACTGTCAAAGCGCTTTGAGTACCTTGAAGGTAGAAAAGCGCTATACAAGTATAACCCATTTATCATTTATTTATAAGTGTAGACCTGAACATTCCTGGCCTCTATCAATTATTATTTTATTAAGCGACTTGTTGACAATAACACATCAAATTGTGTTTTGTATAATCAATGTTTTGTTTATTTTATATTATCAATGTTTATTATGTCGATTAATCATTGCAGCCCTATTTGGTACTTTATGTAGCATTAAAAGATTACAGTTGGTACAAAATGCGGCTGCTAGACTTTTGACAAGAACAATAACGTTTGATCATATTACGCCTATACTGGCTCACCTGCACTGGCTTCCTGTGCACTTAAGATGTGACTTTAAGGTTTTACTACTTACGTATAAAATACTACACGGCCTAGCTCCAGCCTATCTTGCCGATTGTATTGTACCATATGTCCCGGCAAGAAATCTGCGTTCAAAGAACTCTGGCTTATTAGTGATTCCCAGAGCCCAAAAAAAGTCTGCGGGCTATAGAGCGTTTTCTATTCGGGTTCCAGTACTCTGGAATGCCCTCCCGGTAACAGTTAGAGATGCTACCTCAGTAGAAGCATTTAAGTCCCATCTTAAAACTCATTTGTATACTCTAGCCTTTAAATAGACCCACTTTTTTAGACCAGTTGATCTGCCGTTTCTTTTTCTTTCTCCTCTGCTCCCCCCTATCCCTTGTGGGGGGGGAGACACACAGGTCCGGTGGCCATGGATGAAGTGCTGGCTGTCCAGAGTCGGAATCCGGGGTGGACCGCTCGCCTCTGCATCGGTTGGGAACATCTCTGCGCTGCTGACCCGTCTCCGCTCGGGATGGTTTCCTGCTGGCCCCACTATGGACTGGACTCTTACTATTATGTTGGATCCACTGTGGACTGGACTCTCACAATATTATGTCAGACCCCCTCGACATCCATTGTATTCGGTCTGCCCTACAGGGGGCGGGGGGTTACCCACATATGCAGTCCTCTCCAAGGTTTCTCATAGTCATTCACATCGACGTTCCACTGGGGTGAGTTTTTCCTTGTCCTTATGTGGGCTCTGTACCGAGGATGTCGTTGTGGCTTGTGCAGCCCTTTGAGACACTTGTGATTTAGGGCTATATAAATAAACATTGATTGACTGATTGATTGAATTCTCTGGGGATATTTAATTGAGCGGAACTTGTAGCTTAGCTTACTACTACATTTTCCAAGTAGCTTGTCCATCACTGGTAAAATCACTACTTACTTGTACACAAGCCATACGAGGCAGCTGTATTGATGAGTATTTTGTCCGTAGAAAATTTTTGAAATATTTGCGGTTGTTCGCACGTGCGGGCATACTCAGTAGCGCTGGGTAGCAGACATCGTTGGGTATCAGTTATCGACAGAAGACCGGACGTACTACGTGGCTGCTTTGGGACGCGGTTCAGATTTTCTGAGGAGACTCAGCATCACAAACCGCCGAAACTCCATTGAAAATGTGGGCTTTTGGAATTTAGATTGAGAATAAAAACATAACAGCGCATGGTATTAAATCTAACAGCAAATTTAATCCAAGCCTTTTACCAATCTGTGAGCAGTATGAACTACACAAAAATATATAATTATGAATCATATTCGGTACTATACCGCCTCGAAAAAGTAAGGATCCCAATAGAATGGCAAATGACACAATATGATACTGCATATGTCAGCAGACTAATTAGGAGTCTTTTTTTTTTGTTTACTTAATACTAAAAGACAAGTTGTCTAGTATGTTCACTATTTTATTTAAGAAACATATGTTTTGTGGTCCCCTTTATTTAGAAAAGTATCAAAAAGTACCGAAAAGTATGGAAATACATTTACTGCAATTTTCTGGTGGTTAAATAGTTTATGCAACTTCCTTTAGTGTCACATGACGTGGGTTAAATTCTTGGCAGTGTCATTGTTATTATTAGACGTCAACAATTGTCTTACAAGAGGAGTCACTCCATACTCGGTGGTGGTATAGAATACTATAATAGCTACACCTGACCCTGGTGAAGACTGACGCTTTTATGGGTGCCCAGGGGCGCCGCTAGGGATTTTGGGCCCCATGAAAATAATCTTTACAGGGCCCCCAACAGTGTCATTATTTTTTCTGTATTATAATTTCATCATCATTAGGGGCCTCTCTGGGCCCCCCTCCATAATGGGCCCCTAGAATCCGTCTCCTTTACCCCCCCGTTTCGGCGCCCCTGGGTGCCACCCCTGAAACAACTGCTGTTTATTCTAATAAATTGTCAACTGTGTAGTACATGATAGTACCTTGAATCAGGGCGTCTCTTATTCATGCTTTAACTTTAATTTAGCTGAATAAAAAGACATATTTAAAATGAATGTGATGCTGGTTGATGGTGCATTATGATGACGCGCTGATTTACATTCTTCTATACTGACATCTAGCGGCGGGTTGGGTAACTTGTTTCATTTTTTTAAGGACCTCATCATCATCATGGGTTTATTGGTCTTGTAGGTGTGTTTGCAGGACAGGACCAAGACACAAACAGGTTCATGAAAATCTATTTTTATTTGAACGCAAAAACTCCAAACTTAAAGCAATACTGTAGCAGAAGAGAGGAATACTGATTGCTGTTTTTTTAATGTATGTTGACAATGTTGCTCAGAATGAGATCATGTAAGCAACAAAAACAAGCAAAGTAACAATGACTTAGTCAAGTTCAGTGGACATAATCACAGGATTATGTAAAGTTGCCTTTTTTTAAATTCTCTGTCTATAACCTACACAGATCAGATCAATTGTCTATTAATGCTGCTGAGATGGTTCGTAACTGATTTAGCTGCCTTGCACATGTAGCAATGTGGCTGATATTTAAAGATGGAGACCGTGTTACTCAGTCTGAGGTAAAAAATGATGCAAGAAAACAATAAAAGCACATATACTGTAGCAAAGCATATTAAAGCAAAGCCTAAACATAATCATACTACCAAAGACTGAACATAATATTTTTTTGTGTACTGGGTAAGGTATCTTAGGCAGTTGTCACATTTTGTCAATTCTTGCAATATACATTGTTCTATATCCACAGTATGAGCTACATACATGTCATGGTGGAGATGGAAATGTACACAAGGCATCTACACAAAAAGGATTGTATCAAAATGTTCTAAAAATATCTCTGGTTCACAAAAAGCAAACTGTATCAAAAGCATTGGCCGAGAGCAAGCAAATATGTTAGGCTTTAAAACTTTTACACAACGAAAAGCAGGACAACTGATCACTTTGATTGCGGACCTATGGAGTCCCATAGCACATGCAATCCAATAAACGATACCAAGAAAAGAAACCAAAGCTCAACATAAGAGAGACAACCTTAGTTGCTCTATTGTGCTTCATACAGTTCAGGCCTGACCTTTCTATACAACAATCATGGGCGTCTTCACGGATGTGCTGGAGCTACGATTAAGAGAGCAGAGGCTTCACAGAGAAACCCAGAAGAATATGACAGGGCTCTACAACTGGCGGCCTAGGGGCCAAATCCGGCCCGGGAATGATACTATGCCGTCCCGCGGGATCAGTTCAAAACTTAGGAGACAAACATTTTTGCAGAAAATTCCTAAAAACACTTGTGTGCTCCTGTTCTATAGAGGAACTTGGACCACTGTAAACACATTAGCAGATCCTAACCTTGCTTGCAAACATCGAACACTGGGATCCAAACTTGGGAATTACATAACTGAGGTGTTCCTCAAGACACCCCTTTAAGTCCTCTCCTTTTTTTAAACTTTACGTAACTAAGGTGTTATTTCAGATGCAGTCGGTACTCATTTGTACAGCATCTTTAGTTAAACTAGTAGTGTTCCTCAAGGTTCCTTTTTGGAGCCTCTCTTTTTCTGCATTTGGGGTATTCAACTGGTTGTCTGTGAATTCAGTTTAAAAAACTTGTGACTCCCATCTCTGCAGATTTTTAAAAACACTAGAGTGCTGTCATGGAGCTGATCGTTGACTAGATATTTTACAGTTTGGACACACCTTCACCTCATTCAATGCGTTTTCTTTATTTTCATGACTATTTACATTGTAGATTGTCACTGAAGGCATCAAAACTATGAATAAACACATGTGGAGTTATGTACTTAACAAAAAAGATGAAATAACTGAAAACATCTTTTATATTCTAGTTTCTTCAAAATAGCCACCCTTTGCTACGATTACTGCTTTGCACATCCTTGGCATTCTCTCGATGAGCTTCCTGAAATGGTTTTCCAACAGTCTTGAACCTCTTGAAGCTCATCTAGAGAATGCCAAGAGTGTGCAAAGCAGTAATCAGAGTAAAGGGTGGCTATTTTGAAGAAACTGGAATATAAAACATGTTTTCAGTCATTTCACCTTTTTTTGTTAAGTACATAACTCCACATGTGTTTATTCATAGTTTTGATGCCTTCAGTGACAATCTACAATGTAAATAGTCATGAAAATAAAGAAAACGTATTGAATGAGAAGGTGTGTCCAAACTTTTGGCCTGGTATATATATATATATATATATATATATATACATATATATATATATATATATATATATATATATATATATATATATATATATATATATATATATATATATATATATATATATATATATGTATGTACTGGACATTTACAAGATCATGAGAACATGAGATCAATTATTTTGAAGAATAGCTCCAATATTCACATCTTGCTGGCTCTGTGAAGCCTTTGCTGGTCTATGTGGCCTTAACACAGGAAGTTGATGATTGTAAACATCATGAGCCATGACAACTGCACAGGCAGCATGGTATAGAACTTATATAGTTTACTTGTAAATAATAACCTAACTGCTTTACATTCCTATGTTCCGTAACATTGCACATGCCTTTAAGGAACACTTAGCACCATGCAACCTGAAGATGAAGGGGCTCCTGAACGCATCACGTGTAAGAACAGACCTTTTGAAAATATAAATAGTGAGGGAGTGGTGAAAATCACAATGCGAATTGGATGTGGTTAAACATGCTGTATTAGGTTGTGATTGTTGTAACTTAACCTCTTGAGACCCAGAAAATTAAAAGTTGAGTTTTTGTAATAAATAATTATCTTGAGTTATCTTGAATGGCACAAATTTTGGGTATGTGAGAAATTGACGGTATCTGGTGACAACTGGATTATTATCTGTCTTATATTTTTTACATTACATCTTTATAACGATATTAACATTGGATATGGGGACACCATTTGAAACCTATCATTTGGACTTTTTGAGGATTTATTACTTTTTATGGCATCACTTTTTCAGTCCGATCATCATTCCCGTCAACATTTGCATTCAAAAACAGGGTACATTTTTTGGAATATTTTGAAGAGCAACACTGTTTGTAAAAACATTCTGAAGTACAAAAACTGGCAACTCAGTCGCCAGAGTTTAACCGTGAAAATTGACGGTGGGTTTTAAACAGAGTTTCTTTGACTGTCATTTATACTTTAGAATTATGGTTATTGAGCTTCCAGTTTTTGAACGTTAAATCTGTGGTCGTTATTTTTTACAGTCCATTAAATGGAGAAACAGTACCACTGTTATTTTTACAGAAAATTCTGCCTACAGTTGTATTTTTTTATCATATAATCAAATTTTCTTTTTACACAAAATTACTGTGAATGAAAAAACAGTTCCACTGTTATTTTTACAGTAAAATTCTGGCGACAGAGACAGAGACAGAGTTTTTTTTTTTTTTTTTTACAGTGAAATCTTCTAACTTTACAGTATGCCCACTGCCAATTTGCTCTAACCTTGTCCTCACAGATTGCTGTGGCTCTTGTGTGGATGCTGCCAGATTTTTCTTTTTCTTTTTCTTTTATATACTATGAAAGTTAAGATCTGGGTAAATTCACGGGAAACTACTGTATGTAAAATAGTAGTAGTTTCTGAAGAAAAAAACGAGAACTGACATACAGTATATGCTTATTACCAATGATGCTGCAATAACTGCCCGGCATTAACCAGCCTCATCATTTTATATTTAAAAAATGAAGCAATGGTACTGGAAGTTCTCATGTCCACTACAGAGGACATTGACAAATCTTTTAAGTTTCTTAAAAAATGACTATGTCAACAAAGCCTCCTAACACTGTCAATAAACCTTTCAATTTTTACCCTTAAAAACACGACAACTGACCAAATGTACTGAGGATTGACAGGTAGCTTACTTTTATCTTGTTTGAAATAAAGCTGTGAAATGTTTGTCCCTTACAGAAGACAAAAATTCACTTCTGGGTCTCAGGGGGTTTCTAATACAAACTTGGGGGAACTAAAGCTGCTATCTGTTAGGGTTCTATAGCCCAGACAGAACAGGGTACAAAGTCTCTGGCTCCGGGGTTAGTATCAGAGCCATAAGAGTCAGGAGGCCTCAAAGTGTAGAAACATGTAAATTAATACTTTTTTAATCTCTAAGAGAAATTCAATGTTGGAAACTTTGCATGGGAAGGAATTTTGGAAAGCTTCAAAGTTAGGACACTTTTAATAGCAAAACTTGTTGAGCTTCATGCAAACCATTTTATCATCGATATTAATTTATTTGTCGTTTAATCAAGTTCTTGTTTACGGTGGTCGACAGGACTAGGAAGATAAAAATACTGTATGTAAATGGCGCGTCTATGGGTCTATTTAATGTATTAGTCAACTGAGACAGAGGTCTATCAAGAATAAAACATTTGGTGCCAGTCAGATGCACAACTGTCTGATCGGTCTGACCACTATTTAATGCATTAGTCAACTCAGATAGAGGTCTATCAAGAATAAAACTTTTGGTGCCAGATGCACAACTGTCTGGTCGGTCTGACCAAACCCCTGCTCAAGATGGCGGCCGTGTTGACGTGTCTGACAAGCCTGAATGTGGCATCTATGTATTTATGTCTATGTGTACACCCTACCAGTGGCATCAGGTCTAAAAAGGATACAAAAATACATAAGCGGGATTCCAAGAAAAAAGTTGGCTAAGTGAAAAGATCCGTTTTCTGAATAGGTTATTGTCCATTGGAATGGTGCGTCAACCGGGCCGCCATCTTGAGCAGGGGGAAGCGGTGTCTATTTACTGTATTAGTCAACTCAGACAGAGGTCTTTTAACAATAAAACATTTGGTGCCAGTCAGATGCACACCTGTCTGTGATCGGTCTGACCAAATCCTGTGTTGACGTGCCTGACAAAACCTGAAGGTGGCATCTATGTATTTTTATCTTTGGGTAAGCCCTACCAGTAGGGATGGGTACCGAATACCGCCGGTCCTATTGGACACCGATTCACGTAAAATCCAACAATGTCTGGGTTGCACGTGAAGTCAGCAGTGAGAGCATGACCCCAAAAAACACTCCAACGTAAGTAAAGTAAGCTCCACTTTTCTAAAAATTAGCTAACTTGATGCTATTTTATGTTGGCTTTGCTTTTGGCATGCTACTGATTAACATTAGTGATTTTACATGGCGATTTTAACACCTCCAAACTTGTTAATGAAAACTACAACTAAGATGCATGTTACAATCGAACAGCTCGTGCGTAATACTGTAAGTACAATACTTACAGTACAAACACCTTTTAGGGCGCAATAAAAGACCAGATTCAGCAGAGACTGAACTGCCTAGCCAACACTACTGCCATCTAACTTCTAGGACTTGCAACTGCAATTGCAACTTAATGTCATCCTTCAAAATAAGACTCAGAAATGTAATGATAAAACAAGATGTAACAACAGTTATCATAATAAGATCAATTTTAAATATTACATGAGAATATGGAGTGAAAGGTACGTTCTCTGTATTTAAAAAAACAACTTTTTTAAACAATATTATTGATTTAATGAGTTGTGTTTTCTCCGTTTTGCATGTGTTTTAAGGTTTTATGTGTTCATTTAATGTTGCTGAACGTTTGCCCCTATCAGCCACCGTATTTGTTCATTGAATAATACTAATTAATACTGTGTGCTGCACAGCGTAGCGCAAGGAATTCACCTTCATAATCATTTATGTGGGCTCTGTACCAAGGATGTCGTTGTGGCTTGTGCAGCCCTTTGAGACACTTGTGATTTAGGGCTATATAAATAAACATTGATTGATTGATTGATTTCTAACCTCTCATTTTGCAAAAATGTTGTTTTATCTCTGTTGAATCTTAAAAATGTCTATTTTATACTGCAATTTTTTTTAATGTATTATGACTCAATCCAGTTAAAAGTCTCCAACTTTGAAAACTCCCAGTGTATATGTAATCGGACCTTTGGGTACAAGTCGTGTGCAGCTAAAATGAGAAAAACGTGCAAATAACAAGATTTGAGAGGGGCGTAGGATTGTTGAGTGCGTTATTAGACCGTGTCTATCAGTGATATCAGTTTACATGCTGACTTTATTTTGAGGCCCGTGTGAATAACAATACGTTCACAGTTCCCTTCACGCGTGGAGTTGTCAAAAGTAAAGATGTGGCGTTGACCGTGTTTAAAGGGTGACACTGAAATGGTGCTGGGTACAGTGGCGCGTACCACCAGAGGCGGTACAGCGTACAGTGGTGTGTCTCGGTGTGGGCGTGGCCGACGTGCACGCACTACTCTTCAGAGGCGTGAGACAGCTGCTTCTCGTACAGGCTGAGGACGTGATGCACAAACTGGTACTGCTCGCACGTCTGGATCATCCCACCCCTGACCAACACACATTCACAAGGGATGGAGAGTTTAACAGAGGTAAACATTGTCATAGACAGGTATTCATCACACACAGCACTTTGGTGTAGTCGGTGTGTTGTGTTAGGGAGACAAAAAGTGGAGTATTGTGTAAGGTTCTGAGGTGTGATTCCAGGATTGGCCTACAGGAGGCAGTGGTGTTTGTCTGATTGCTGGAGACAGACCGAGCGAGAGGGGAGTTGACCTTGTGACTGACATGACAATACCTTATACTCTTATCTAACAGGTCTACAATGAGAATAAAGATTTGGTTCATTCTCCCTACGTTGGCTAAAAACCTAAATCAATAGGCATAGAATCCAGGTTAATACTACTATTTTGAAGAAACCAGAATATAAAACATGTTTTTTTTTTTGTTAAGTACATAACTCCGCATGTGTTCATTCATAGTTTTGATGCCTTTAGTGACAATCTACAATGTAAATCAGGGGTGTCAAACGTACGTCCCGCAAACAGGTTTTACACACCTGCTCAGTGGCTTTGTGGTTAGAGTGTCCACTCTGAGATCGGTAGGTCGTGAGTTCAAACCCCGGCCGATTCATACCAAAGTCTATAAAAATGGGACCCATTGCCTCCCTGGTTGGCGCTCAGCATCAAGGGTTGGAATTGGGGGTTAAATCACCAAAAATTATTCCTGAGTGCGGCCACTGCTGCTGCTCACTGCTCCCCTCACCTCCCAGGGGGTGAACAAGGGGATGGGTCGAAATGGAGACGACAAATTTCACCACACCTAGTGTGTGTGTGACAATTATTGGTACTTTAACTTTTACTTTTATCCGGCTCGCGGGATGAGTTTGCTAAGTATAAAAATTTGCCAACATTTTTGAATGAAAGAAACTGCTGTTCTAAAAGTGTCCACTAGATGTCACAATAGCAATTCTTTGTATCTTTGTAGATAATGCTACAGATGTCAAAAAAATAAATAAACCACATGATGTTAGTGCACCAGTCGAGAAAAATGAGCAAACTACATAAATAACATACTGTAATTGTATTTTGATATATTTTTTTTATCTTGATAGATTGAAAAGTAACACCAATGAGTTGACTGATGAACATTATCACATCATTTATTCAGAAAGTATAAATAATGACAAATTAAGATAGAATATTATTAACCGCAACATGTAAGTGTACAAAAACCCCAACAACATTATGATTTGTACATTTTCAGAATGTGCTTGTTCTATTTTTAAACAAAGAAAACAATCTGAAGTTGTCTATATTTTTAAGTTATCGTGCCATGATTTTACCAGTCCGGCCCACTTGGGAGTAGATTTTTCTCCATGTGGCCTGTGATCTGAAATTAGTTTGACACCCCTGATGTAAATAGTCATGAAAATCGCATGGAATAAGAAGGTGTGTCCAAACTTTTAGCCTGTACTGTATGTATAGATGTTATGTCTGATGTTTTTATTTCTGACAATCCAAGTATGAAATTCTATTTCTCTGTCAATCATTTGTCTTTGCAGCACAGCTACTTTTGTGTAAATGTGCCAGTTGCAGGTACAATTCATACGCGCTAGATAGACGGAAAACAGCAATTGCAGATTTTTTTTTAGACATGAACCACTTTTTATGGGCATTTCTGAAGCAGTCCGCCGCATCCACAATAAAACCCACTTTTTTTTGTGCTGCGCTGCCAAAGTGCTTATGGGACTGAGGCTGCACTAACTGTGCTCAAGACGCACAAAATACGTACTTCAAGGAATTTTTTTCATACAGGTATATATATTCATATATAGTCGAGGTTTCTGTGGTTTATCCGTTATACAGTGCTCAATACCGGTAGAGCGGAATATACGTTAGGTCAGGAAAAAACAGAGGCTATATCATCCCTACAAGCCTGTTTCGCAGGTTTCCCTGCTTGTCAGGGGATTTTATAATAAATGATTATTATTAATTTATAATAAATGATTATTATTAATTATTATTATTATTAATTTATAATGAATTATTATTATTAATTTTTTTTATTATTAATTTATAATAAAATCCCCTGATGAGCAGGGAAACCTGCGAAACAGGCTTGTAGGGATGATATGGCCTCTGTGTTTTTCTTGCCCTATCGTATATTCATATATAGATATTTTAATAATCTATTTTCTAAATGAAAAAACGTACGCCATAAAAACAAACAAAAAACAGCAGAGACCAAAACGCATCAGTTGAATTTGTTTTAATCAGCTCCAAACTCACTCAGCATGCAACTATAAAATTATAAAAAAGATGTTGCTGTACAGACGATATCTCTAATATTTTTTAATTCTGACACACCACGAAAATAGGTTAAAACACAAATAAATGATCTGTTCCTCGTCTGTCTTTGCGGCGCGAGCACAGCGGGACCACCGATCCTGCAGCCATGTGTGTAATTGTGTCAATTTGCACGTACTTTTCAAAGGTGCTAAATAAAACACTAAAGAGTGCTTGCAAAATGTGTCGATGAATCACATTGCTTGTGCTGTGTAATATATTTACATTTTGCCATCCCATTATTGTTGTATTTTTGATAATCAGCATATATTCTGCATATTAATGAAGACAGAGACGAAAAATAGATTACACGCCTTATTCTGCTCACTTAAAAGAAGAAATCCACTTTGCACACCTTTATTAGATCAGCTTTGCGTGTACTAACAAGTTACACATGTTTTAGTACATGCAAACCTTTAGTAAATCAGGCCTTTTGTCTGCAATATTCTACAGGGGTTTGGATCATTTAAAATAATATAGCCGTGTAAAGTGATGAATCAGTCATTTTAGAAAATGTTGTGCATCATGTCCACTGTGGTCTGAATAGGGTACGTAAAAGGGAGGAGTCAAGACGCACCTGTCCAGACGTAGTTGGCAGGTTGTCCCCAGTATGTCAACCGCACCCTCCATCCTTAACTGCTTGCACAGAATGGAGGTGGCAATGAAACAGCCAGTCCGACCAATTCCAGCGCTGTCATTAAAAAAAAAGGATTTGGTTATTTGACATTTGAGGCTGTGTATTTGTTGCCTGGGGTCCATACACTGCTCGCAGCTTGTTTATTTATTGGCCCAAGACACGTTCTAAAAATGCAATTAAACAATAGCACTGAAATAGCACTGAAAAAGCTTTTGACACAATCGATCATTCCTTACTTCTGCAAAAATTGGAAAACTATGGCATAAGAGGTGTTTCACAAGAGTGGTTAAGTAGTTATTTAAGTAATAGATCTCAATATGTGGAAATCAATAAGACTAAATCACAGACAAGAAGAGTAACTTGTGGGGTTCCACAAGGCTCGGTATTGGGACTTAAGTTATTTATACTATATTTAAATGATATTTGTTCAGTATCTAATAAATTGAAATTTATTATGTTTGCAGATGATACAAATGTATATTGTTCAGGAGAAGACTTGAAGGAAGTGTTGAGGGTAATAGAGGTTGAGTTGATTCAGCTAAAAAAATGGTTTGATATCAATAAGTTATCATTAAATGATAAAAAAACTAAATTTATGGTGTTTAGTGGTGCAAGAACAAATCGTGAAGTAAAACTAAAATTAAATCAAGTGGAAATTGATAGAGTATATGAAACTAAATTCTTGGGAATAATAATTGATCATAAATTATGTTGGAAACCGCATATTGAATATATAAAGGGAAAAATATCCAAATCCATTGCCATTCTTTATAAAGTAAAACACATGCTGAATAAGAAATGTTTGCATATGTTATATTATTCTTTTATTTTTCCATATTTAACATATTGTGTTGAAGTTTGGGGGAAATGTTTATAGAACAAACATAGACCCAATAATTAAACTTCAAAAAAGGGTAATAAGAATAATACACAAAGCGTGCTACTATGAACATACCAATCCATTATTTATAAGTTCTAATGTGTTAAAATTTTCAGATATTGTGTTTTTAAAAACAATGGAAATTATGTTTCGAGTAAAGAACAACAGCCTTCCAGCTTGTATTCTTAGGTTATTTCAATTAAGAGGAGAAACCCATAATTTACGGGGGGTATTGATTTTTGAAATAGGTAAAGCAAGAACGAATATTAAATACAAATGTATTTCAGTTTTAGGAGTTAAATGGTGGAATAAGCTCAGTGATGAGTTGAAGACATGTACTTCTTTGTTAAGGTTTAAGAAAACATTGAAAGGTGAGATAATTGAAAATTATAAAATATAGTAACAATTACTTTCATCCCATTGATTTATTTTTATTTTTTAACATTGATGTTCCAGGTAATCTTATTTTCAGTGAAGGTATAGGATAGGCAAATATAAGCTTTGGTTCAGCCTATTCCTTTTTCGGTCATGCTTTTTCTTTTCTTTTCTTTTCCTTTTGTGTGTTAATGTGTATGATTGTCATACTGTATATGTATAGTCTGTACTTTTAAACTGGTCACACAAAATGGTTAATGGTTGATGGTTGATTATATGACCGAAATAAACTTATTTCATTCATTCATTCAAATAATGAACAGTAAAAAAGACGTAATTGTCATGATCTGACGGCTCTGCCAGCCTGTCTGCTTTTTGTTGCAGTGCCTGGTTTTTGGTTCACGGAACAGAGTCACTTTCGCACACACCTGTTACTGCTTGACTACTTAAGCTCTCCAGTACATTCACTCGGTGCCAATAGATTCTTGATGGTTCACCCTTCCAGTTGCGTTTATCTCCTCTGCTTTGGCTCCACTCACTTCCTCTGGCTCTGCTCCGCCGTTGCCGTGTCGTGTTAACTCAGTGGTTCTCAAACTTTTTTTGTCATCCCCCACTTTGGACAAGAGGGAGTTTTCAAGCCCCACCTGCCCCCATCGGCCTAACAGAACGCTAATGCCAAGCTTAACATTTTCAAATTTATTGAACATCAAGTAACATCAAGTTGTATACATTCAAACTCAATAACATAAAATAACATCAAGTTCAATAATAAATAAAATAACTGTGCAGTTGTGGTATAACTTGCATCAAGTTCAATAATAAATAAAATAACTGTGCAGCTGTGGTATAACTTGCATCAAGTTCAATAATAAATAAAATAACTGTGCAGCTGTGGTATAACTTGCATCAAGTTCAATAATAAATAAAATAACTTGCATCAAGTTCAATAACAAATCAAAAAGTGTTATAACTTGCATCAAGTTCAATAACAAATCAAAAAGTGTTATAACTTGCATCAAGTTCAATAATAAATCAAATAACTTGCATCAAGTTCAATAATAAATCAAATAAAAGTGTTATAACTTGCATCAAGTTCAATAATAAATCAAATAAAAGTGTTATAACTTGCATCAAGTTAAAAAATAAATCAAATAACTTGCATCAAGTTCAATAATAAATCAAATAAAAGTGCCACTTTGCAAAAAAGGAGGAGCTATGCATTTGGCAAGACAGGGCAAGTGACAGCACTTGGCCCCGGGGGAGCCACCTTGCTTCACTGTGAAACAGTACGGCTGTATGATCAGCTCCCATTTCCTCACACAGTGCAGAGAACAGTCGCACTTTCAGTGGTCGTGTTTTGATCAAATTTACCGCGCTCACAACATCTGTTAAAACCTCATTGAGTTCGGGGCTGAGCTGCTTTGACGCGAGTGCTTCCCGGTGAATGACACAGTGTGTCCAACCCTCTTTATTAGAGCCTGCAGCCCGTTTCTTCACCCTGCCATGGTCTATGCGCCATCGCAGCAAAAGCCCACACAGTTTTCCCATTTAAGGTCGTGTTATTTGAGGAAACTGTCCATTATCTTGAACAGCTCATCAGCAGTGGCTCTATGTTTCATGTATTTGCAAAACAGAAAATCCTCGCAGTGACTCGCCATTCACAAAGCGGACGTATGCGATGAACAGGCAGTCTTTATTGCTGTCAGTAGCTTCGTCCACTTGTAAAGCAAAACGACTTTCTTTTCATTTGTCTACTCAAGATCACTTGCAATGTCGCATATACGTCTCGCAATTGTGTCGTTTGACAGTGGGACAGCTTTTAATTTTGCTGCGCTTGTTCCGCTTAGCCCCGCCCCCATTAGTTACTGCTGCTATGTCTGTCAAACGTTCGCTCCTACCTAGAAATTTTAAGCGTACAGGAAAACTAAGTAATTTACATTTATTTATATAGCGGATTTCACTGACGGAATCACAAAGTGATTTACAGTGTGTATAGAAAATGAAAGCATAGTAAAAAAAAAAAAAATCTAAGAATATAATTTAAAAAAAAAAAATTTAAAGTGAAATTTCCTCCCGTTCCTCGCGCCCCACCTGTCATGTCTCTATTCCCCACCAGTGGGGCGCGCCCCACACTTTGAGAAACGCTGTGTTAACTGTTTCCTCCCCACACCTTGTGTGTGCTATTTCTGTTTCTCCACACCTTTTGTGTCCATCCTTAGTTATTTTCCTCACTTATTTTTGAGTGCTTTGTTAATATTCTTATTACTTTTTTCTCTGCGTTGGGGTCCTACTCTGGTAAAGCCGATCATGACAGTAATGTAACAACAATTTTTTTGAATGTTTTTATAGTAATAACACTAATCTCTTTGGCATCACAGATAATGGTTTTCTCGTGCATGGGAGTTAGTTTTTAGCGCAACATATTTTGTAGCTGATAAGATCAATTTGTGAGAGGGGAGGTCTGGCCACACTCGTCACAGATGTAGGTCGACTCCTGATGATGGTTGTACAATGTGCTTCCTCTTTGTCCTGTACCTACCTGTAGCTTACCAGGTTGCAGGACTGATGTCAAAGGACTTTAGGTCTTGCTTGCAGACGTCCCTGCCGTATAGCTGGGGACGGCCAGTGGGTCTTCTACCAGACTACCTTGAGAGGCTGTCTTTTGGGTTTCCTCCATTGTCTATCTGCTGGACATTGCCAAGCGAGAACATGCTGGGAAGTTGTGCTCTCTCCAGGGCTCACCACGCCCTCCAGATCATCAGTAAGCCCCTGAGGCAGTGAAGGTGACATGAGTTTAGATAACACTCTTGTTGTCAGGGATGGTGGATCCAAGGTAGGTGAAGGACTGTGGGGCTTCCAGTGTGTAACGGGGATTGTTTCAGTATCCTGCCTCATTGTCTTGGTTTTGCCTTGCATGATGCTTAGACTAAAGTCAGATTATGGCTATGCAGGTGCTCCTGGGTGTGTGCTACCACTACAGGATGTCCTGGATGACAAGTGGCCTTACTCTCATTTGGCTTTCAGACGAGCAAGGTTAGACAGGTACATTCCCTTGGTTGATGTTCCGAAGACTTGTCGTAGGAGAAAGGAAAAGAAGATCCCAAACAGGGTGGGTGCTAGCACGCATCCCTGTCTGACACCACATCAGATTTTGAACCCGTCAAAATGGTTGGAGCTTTGGAAGGACTGGAGGATGCTGAAGAGTTTTGGAGGGCAGCCTATCCTTTAAAGCAGCTGGAAGAGATTCCGTTGGGTCGATGAATGCCATGTAAAGTTGTTTTCTCTTTTTCTGCACTTTCCCTGCAGCTGTCTGAGAGAAGATCTGTCAGTTCTAGAGCTTTTTGCTCTGAACCTTGCCTGTGACTGCAGGTATATCACATGCGGAATAATCTTAAGCCTGTTCTTACCTTTTCTTTTTGGGCAGTATCTTAAGACCCAAAGCGCTGTTATGGACAGACTGACCTCTTTGGTTGGCTCGGTGAGTCTTTAACCAACTCAACAAAGTCGCAGACTTGGTTTGTGGAAGAGACGACATTGTTTTGCCTAGCAGTATACAGACTTTATTTTTAGTGTGTTGAATACGATAGTTTCAGGTACCACAACTTTCACAACAACAATTCCTCTCACCTGCTAAACACACACAACTTCTCTAACGCCACCCACTTACTTCTCTGACTTTTTATCGCCTCTAGATCAGGTCAGAGTCCCCAAGGTTAGCTTCCCCAAACTAACGCCTGTAACACTGTTCAGTGCAACTCTAGCAAAGAGTTTACCGGTGGTGTTTAGTAGTCAAATAGGCGATAACACTAATAATACGCTTTGACACTTATAACACTGTTCTGTCTTAATATGAACGGCATATAGCATCTAAGCTTTTCTACATGGTTTGGTTTTAGCCTGTTAAATATCAAACTAACCCTTTGATTTACCAGCAAGCTGTTTGGACACCAACAATGCACACGGCGTATTATTTGTTATTTGATCAGCACCACATGAAGCAAAGTGAGGTTTAACAAACACAGATATACCTGCAGTGTACAATCACAGGGCCACTGGTGGGCGGTGCCTCCTCTCTGGCTCTTTCTACTTCCTGTACCAGTTCCAAAAGAGGCGGAGCTTTGTCTGGAGTCTTCTGGTCCGGCCATGAGGTGTACCAATACTGTCGCAAACTCCTGTCCTCATTTCCACTCTATTAGCACACATGTACACACACCGGCATGAAATCCAGAATTGAATAAACGGATCATTAAGGTCTGTTTAGTATCTGCTTATTTATTAGACAGCAACAATTGCTATCAACACAGCAGGAAAACAGAAGTGGGTCTTGGTTGTGATACTCGCACTCCGTTTCTGACATTGCAGGACAATTTTTAGAAAGTTATTAACATGCTGTGGATGTCTCACCTTCAAAGTAAAAACCCTCAGACTGTAGTCGTCCTCCTGTGTTACCGTCACAACGGTGATTTCAATCCCCTCATGGGTCACAGTGTCCTCAGGCCAGTACTCGGCACACTTCTGCAAGACGTCATGCACACAAACACTCAATGAAAGAGCTGACTTGTCAATTGTGGAACACATATTATGTATTTTTACACACTTCATTTTTCTCTTCCAAGTTAGTAATCATTACAACAATCGGGGTCCTCTCTTGCCACACCATCCTCCAGAAGTCCCCTACTGTGTTCACCGTTGGACCTTGGGTAGCGATATATGCACGCTCTTCACCCCCATAACCCTACGTGCACACAGACACACACAAATGCACATGCAGTTATCCTTTGTAAATGTAAAATCAATGGACTTTCATCCGATCTGCACACATCTGACTTACTTTGAGATAATTGGCATTGATGTACGTTGTGAGGAAATCGTCTTCATCCTGGGACTGTAGGATTACTCTGCTGTGTGTGTCTGGAGATGAAAAGAAATGACATCAGATAGGAAAAATACCTATTTTAGTTGTGTTTTATGGATTAAGATTATTATCTCAAAAATGTGCCTTCACAAATCCTGCCTGAATAGTGCTCGGTTTTGACCGACACTGATGTAGTTTTGCTAATTTAACCAAATGTGTATTATTGTGGTTGTAGTTTGCAGTGGTATACATCAACTGTGGCTCAGTATGAGGCAATGCAATTCTACTCTATTGCAATTTACAACCACAATAATAAACATGTTGTTATATATGAAGATACAATTATATTGGATCCCAAATACTGTAGTCAATTGATTTTATTGAAATACTGTTCAGAATAAATCTGCATTCTTTTTCCTTTTGGCCAACATGCTCGGATTCGGATTGCTCCATTACAAGGTCTACTTTGTTTGAGGATTATTGGAGAATCCGCCGTTGAACTGTACATTGTTCACCCAACAGCTGTCCGTTATGTGTTGAAAACAGATCAGCCGTGACCATGAGATAGGTTTTTAGCTCCGGGGGAAACAAAAAAATATTCCCATTGCTGCCTTACTCCGGTTTAGATAATTACAGATAGGGATGTGTGTTGTGGCCTAACACACATCTATTTGGTAGATTACCGTATTTTTCGGACTATAAATCGCTCCGGAGTATAAGTCGCACCGACCGAAAATGCATAATAAAGAAGGAAAAAAACATATATAAGTCGCACTGGAGAATAAGTCGCATTTTTGGGGAAAATGTATTTGATCAAACCCAACACCAAGAAAAGACATTTGAAAGGCAATTTAAAATAAATAAAGAATAGTGAACAACAGGCTGAATAAGTGTACGTTATATGACGCATAAATAACCAACTGAGAACGTGCCTGGTATGTTAACGTAACATATTATGGTAAGAGTCATTCAAGTAACTATAACATATAGAATAGAATAGAATAGAATAGAATAGAATAGAATGGACTTTATTGTCATTATATTTGCATATAACGAGATTAAGGACTCCAACTTAACGTGCGGTAGTGAGAACAAATAGGGGGTAAAAATAAATAAATAATAAAATTAAAAAAATTACACAACAGGCGATAAAGAAAAAAACTAGCAATTGAAATAAACAGACTAATATCCAATAAGAATAATAAGCAATCCTGTACAATATACAAAACACTATAGAAATACAAAATACTGTACAATATACAGAACAAAACAAGAGCACCGGAGTAATAAATAACAATCAGAGTCGGACGTATTGCACTCGAAGGGTAATATTGCACAGTAGGGTATTAGAGTAGGATATTGTATAGGGGTGAATTATTATTATAAGTTAGAGTTCCAGATGGTGACAGCTCTGGGAAAGAAGCTGTCTCTGAGCCTGTTTTTTCTGGCTAAGATGCACCTGTAGCGCCTGCCCGATGGTAGCAGGTCAAACAGGTGGAAGCCAGGGTGTGTGCTGTCCTTGGTAATGCTTTTTGCTCTGTTGAGGCAGCGGAAGTTGTGTAAATCCTTCAGGGAGGGGATGGGGCAGCCGATAATTTTTTGTGCAGACTAAATGACCCTCTGAATCGCCTGTTTGTCTGCTTCAGTGCAGCTGGCGTACCACACTGTTATGCAATACGTCAGCAGGCTCTCGACGGCCGAGCGATAGAAGGTCACCATCAGCTGCCTCTCCAGTCTGTTCTACCTCAGCACCCTCAGGAAGTGGAGTCTCCGCTGGGCCTTCCGGATGACCACAGTTGTATTTTGGGTCCAGGAGAGGTCAGTAGATATGAGGGTGCGGAGAAACTTGAAGGAGCTGACTCTCTCCACCTCCTCGCCGTTGATGTAGAGGGGGGGGTCTGCAGTGTTTTTCCTGAAGTCAAAGATGAGTTCCTTGGTTTTTGTTGTGTTCAGTGCCAGATTATTCACTGAACACCACGCTGATAGTTTCAGGACCTCATTTCTGTATGCAGACTCATCCCCCCTGTAATGGGACCCACCACCGTTGTGTCATTGGCAAATTCGATTATGGTGTTCTCCGGGTGGGCTGGACTACAGTCATGGGTGTAGAGGGAATACAGCAAAGGGCTCAACACACAGCCCTGTGGAGAGTCGATGCTGAGTGTGCGGGAGGAGGAGAGTTGGGGGCCGAGTTTCACTTTCTGAGGTCGGTTGGTCAGGAAGTCCTTAATCCAAAGACAGGTGGGTGTGGGGAGGCCTAAGTCCAGCAGTTTGGTGACCAGGATGTCTGGAATGATGGTATTGAAGGCGGAGCTATAGTCGATGAAAAGCATCCTGACATAGCTCCTCCGTTGTTCCAGGTGGCTCAGTGCCGAGTGGAGAGCCATGGTTATGGCTTCGTCCGTGGATCTGTTTGCCCGGTAGGCAAACTGCTGTGGGTCTAGGGTGGGGGGGAGGCAGGCTTGAATGTGGTGTAGTTGTGAGTCTTTATTACTGCTTTTGTCCTTGATCTGAGGGGGTGTAGGCAGGGATGAGCATCAAGTAGAGGTGGTCTGACTGGCCTAGGTGGGAGAGGGAGGTGGCTCTATATGCCTCTTTGATATTAGAGTAAACATGGTCCAAAGTGTTTCCCCCTCTAGTAGGGCATTTAACATGCTGATAAAATTTTGGTAGTACTGTTTTCAGATTGGCTTTATTAAAATCTCCAGCAATGATGTGAGCACCATTGGGGTGGGCAGGTAGCTGTTTATGTATTGTATTTAGCAGTAGAGAGAGAACATGCTATACGTTTATCAAACAATCTGTCACTCCTAATCGCTAAATCCGATGAAATCTTATACGTCTAGTCTCTTACGTGAATGAGCTAAATAATTTTATTTGATATTTTACGGTAATGTGTTAATAATTTCACACATAAGTCGCTCCTGAGTATAAGTCGCACCCCCGGCAAAACTATGAAAAAAACTGCGACTTATAGTCCGAAAAATACAGTAATTATAATATAACCATTTCAAAACAAGTTTCAAGGGCTCCTAATTTACTGTAGCTGCTGACAAATTGCATCTTTTCGGTTGTATTATTTTCAAACTATTATTGATATACAGACTAATTTACTATTAATAATTGGTTACTTTCTGTTGTAACATGGTTCCACCTACACTTCTGTTAAAATGTACTAAATACTTCTTCTGTTGTTTGGATACTTTACATTAGTTTTGGGAGATACTACAAATTTGTGTATCGATCCTTTCAATACCTAGTAGTTACATGGGCAGTATGGGGCATAACCATATTCATACTTAAAATTATCAAGTTGCCGCGGAAGGCTGCCACGGTACTGTGCTCTCTTGTAGTTGTTACGTTTTTGTTTGTTTGTTTGTTTCTTGCATTGAAAAAAGAGATCACAGTCTTCCAGGTCCAATTCCCTGTGTGTTAAACATGCCTGGCCAATAAACCTGATTCTAATTTTGATCATTGAATGATGATATTTTTGATCACAATTACAATCAGACATGACAAAGGATGGTGGTGTATCATGTCGCTTAAATATTCAAATTATTTTCCTGTTCCCTTTTAGTACATGCAATAATTTATTAGGAAAAATATAGTCAATGGTGCAGCACAACTAAATACAGGCAAAAACTTCTCTTGGCTCTTATTTAAATATTTTATTTTGTCCCCCTCTTAATAGGGAACTGCACTTTTGGGGGGAATTTTGCTTATCATTAAAAATCCTTATGTAAGACAAAAAAACATATGTTTTAATTGTTTTAAGCATTCTAAATTGTAAATAAATGCCAGCCTACGGCAGTCGCTCTATTCAGCCAAAAAAAAGCTCTCAAAAAAACATCCAAACATCTCCATTTATATACATACTCTAAATATACTGTATGTAATGTAGTAACAGGCACATTTATAATTGCATTTAATATTTACATATTTTGCTCATGTTAAGCAGGTTACCATTAAACATTACACACACGCTAGTGATCACACAGTTTGTCTGTGTTAGCACTTATGATAACAATATCAATAATACTGTCAAGACTTGGACTATGGCTTGGTTTGTTCTCCCGAGGTGCAAGTGAATTGGACCAGATGTGGCGTGAAGGTGAATACATGATTTATTTAAACACTATAACTACAAAAAAGTACAAACGAAAAGCGCACACAGTGGCGGAGAAACGACTTGGCTATGAAAACAAATACTTGCACAAAGGCAGAAACTATGAACAACAAAAAACACTAACTGTGGCTTAATAAACAAAAACTTACTTGGCATGGAACCGGCATGAAAAAAGAGCAACAAGGGTCATAAGGGTGTGGAGAGTGTGCAGAAGCATAAATGCGGGTTGTCGTCAGAACGACAAACTGAAAACAATGAACTTAAATACTATAGACATGATTAACAAAAACAGGTGCATGACTCAAAACGGGAAACAGGTGCGTGACGTGACAGGTGAAAACTAATGGTTGCTATGGTGACAAAACAAAAGTGCACAAAAAGTCCAAAAACAAAACCGAACATGACCAAAACAAAAACATGATCACACAGACATGACAAATACTTGGTTAATATTCAAGTCACGAAATGTAAATGGAGTACTGTTGGTGCTTTTTGGATGTTTTTTAATTGGGGTTTATGGGCAGAATAGATTACTTCCCATTGGCTCTGCTGTAAGAGGACTTTAATTTAAGAGTTAGAATGCATACAAAAAAAATAAAAAAAATAAAATACATCCGTCATCATGATTTTGAATGATAGGCAAAATTTAAAAAAAAAATGTGCAGTTCCACTTAAAAGTTCTCCTGTGTTGATATACTTACTTCCTGAGTTTGTAAACAATAATAAAAATTACAAAAACGATTTTAAGAAAATAAAATTCATCTAATCACTCGTTCTCACTTTGTATCATAACTGTCGATATTTGTATGAGCTTCTTGATTCTTCCTATCCTGTGTAGTCTAGCATGTTTAGCCATTCCTCGTCCTCCAGTGATAATGAATAGAATAGAATGCCTTTTATTGTCACTATACACAGGTACAATGAGATTAAAAGCAACTCCAGTAACAGTGCGACAGTCTATAAATATGCAAAACATAGGAAGGAACTGTACTTGCAATTAACATAACATAAGACCCCATTTTGATTGTGACCAGTATAGTGTCGACCATCTATTCTTACAATATGAACCATTTGATAATTTTAAAGTGAGACCCACTCACTGGGTAAGATGGTTTTGTAGCGGTTCTTTCTTACGAGCCCTGGGTAGTTGTACTCCTTCGGGTCCACAAAGTTCATTGGGGTTTCCTGTCAATGAGCAGAGAACAATTATACTGCAGACGCTGCGATAAGTATGTGGCAAATACAATGCATGCCATAACAAAGCAATTATAAAGATGCTATTTGTGAAATGTAACAATTGTACATGATTGAAGGGCTGTATTTGAGCTCAGATCTCCAACACACCTACAGTTGCCAACAGCATGGCAGACAATAAAATCCTCTGTGAGTTAGTATGCAAATAGTATTTATCCATTTTTCGCCTACTAAGAGACAGAGGCATTGCTTACGGGTGGTAGCGCTCCACTGGGTGTTCAATATGAGCGGGTGAGTCCTTGTTCATCTTTGTGTATATCTGATAGACGCAAGTGTGTGGGAGGGTGAGCTGCTCTTGTTGCACTCACATAAAACTCAGCCTGCAGGCTCTGGTCATCCATGGCCCGTGTGTGCAGCATGGCGGGGGTTAGGACGTGTGTTCCCTGCCGGAGGTAGTCCTGGGCTGACTGATCTCTGGGGGATAGCTGGGCTCCATAGCCATAAGGCTCCGTGCAGCCCGGCGTACACATGTCCAAGGTCAGAGAAACATTTGAGCCCCTCCTGTGTGAGAAATATGGGAGAAAAATGTCTATTTACTGTACGTGTGTCCATTTGTACCAATGGTGGGACAACTATGATCTATAGTAGACTCTTTAGTCTACTTGGGACTCCCAAGTGAGTATCCAATCACAGTGTAAGGTCAGCTCGAAGGCCTTACTGACAGCAACTTGTGATCTGAATGGCTATGGCAAATGTCTATCAACCCTATGTGTCCATTCACTTACAGTGCACAGACACCTGCATTGTTGATTCTGAGCAGATTTGGTACAGCATGGCAACATAAACTAGCTGAATTCTGATTAGATAAAAACTCCAAACTAAAAAAAATAGCACTGGAAAGAGCATAATATGACATGAAGAGAATATGAATACTTTTGGATATTCAGGGGAAAGTAAATTTAAAATATTACTTTTATCTTCATTTATGATCATGATTTCTGGTTATGTTAGGCCAGCAGAAAAGGCCACTGGTAAAATGTGTAAATGACATAATTGTATTGTTTGGTGGTCAAGTGTTTAGCGTATCAGGCGATGGTCTGAAGGTTAGAAGTTTGCATTAGATTGCTTTTTTTTTTTTTTAATAATATGTTTATGATTTTGAAAAATGTTATTGTCAGGACTTGGACTTTGGCGTGGTTTGTTTTCCCATGGTGCAAATGATTTGGACCGGACATGGCGTGAAGGTACATACATATTTAATTTTAACACTCAAAAAAAGAACAAACAAAAGGCGCTCACAGTGGAGGCACAAAACTTAACGCAGGGAACAAAAATTTGGACTATGCATAACTATGAACATGGCAAAACAAAAGACACTAACTGTGGCATAAATAAAAAAAACTTACTTGCGATGACGTGAACAGGGCAGCATGGACTATGAACATGAAACAGAGTGTCAGGAGTGTGTCAAGAGTGATGTTGCCAGGCTGACTGCCTGGGAACTACAGGCTTAAATATTGATGACATGATTAGTGAAAACAGGTGCGTGACTCAAAATGTGAAAACGTGAGACAGGTGCGTGACATGACGATGTGAACCAGGTGAAACTAATGGTTACTATGGTGACAAAGGGAGTGAAGACAAGAACTAAAAAGTGTCCAAAAACCAAGCAAAACATAACTAAACAAAACATGATCACAGACATGACAGTTATAATTTAAGCCTAATTGTTTGTACAGAGTAGTAGTATATTACATTTACCTGAATATTTAAAAACATCATCTTGATACACTGGCATAAACTACCGCCACCTTTTTGAATATCTTTCAATGTTTTTATTACCATATTTTATGTTATCTTCTGTCTATAGCAGGCCTGAGCAATTATTTTGACTTGGGGGCCAAATTTAGAGAAAATAAATGTGTCTGGGGGCCGTTATATCTATTATTAGGAACACTAATACAAAACTTCACAATAATATCTGATTAAATGCTGTCATGTCTGTTGATCATGTTTTGTTTAAGTTATGTTCCGTTTGGGTTTTGTACACTTAGTTCCTGCTTTTCACTCCTTTGTTTTGTCACCATGGCAACCATTAGTTTCACCTGTTTCACGTTTTGAGTCACGCACCTGTTTTCACTGATCATGTCACTGCTATTTAAGCCGGTCTGTTTCTGTTGTTCGTCCTGGTGACATTATCCTATCCATCCATACTACCTCTGCTACCCATGAGATTCCTGTTCATTATAGTTCATGCTTCATGCCATGCCACAGTAAGTGTTTTTGTTTCGTGTTCATAGTTAATTGTCTTTGTGCTAGTCTTTTGTTTTCATTAGTCAAGTTTGTTCTCCGCCATTGTGCGCGCCTTTTGTTTGCTTCCTTTTTTTGTAGTTTGTTAGTGTTATAAATAAATATGTGCTCACCTCCAAGCCATGTCCGATCCAGCTTTACTTGCATCTCGGGAAAACAAAACCCTCACAGTCCAAGTCTTGACAAATGCTAAAAACGTTACGACAGACCGCCTTAAAAAATGGAACGAAATTGTACTTTTATTTTTTTAATGAGACACCCAGAATGTACATGAAAATAAAGAATGTGGGATTCACAATTTTAACTATGAACGATAAAACACTGAATATTGACAACATATGAACGTCACACCCTCTCTCGATCGACATATTTTACAATCAAGCGAAAGGCAACAAAAATGCAACAAACTCAGCGAAATATGAACGCTAAGGGTAAACAAAACTCCACCTACAATCTGATGTATCTGATACATCACTAAGCTTTAGAACTTTGCGGTAAAAATTTCCTTCCGCGTCTGTCCCTGACACCCACATTTCCGGCTGGCCGCTCTGGAAACACTCTGTGGAATTGCTCCCCACCCACACTGCTTGGTGCCTCGTCTGAGCTGCTGTGACTTAGATGACCATAGTAACTAATCAGATTACCATAGTAACTAGTATATCATGCAAAAGCACAGATTCCAACCAATGAAATACTTTGTATAGTTCAAGACTTACGTTCATTTGAAAACATCACTGCACATCATAATGGCAGCTACAGTTTCCATCTTAAAGATCTAAAAAAAATATTGAAAACAGGCCTTAATTTTCCCAGGTCTGGTCTACAGTGTGAGTGTCATAGGAACAGAACTCGTGTGTAACCTGAAGACCATCTGAATACAAATTGAAATTATGTTGATATTCCCAAAACTGCATCCGAGCAGTCCGAATTCCAAAAACTATAACGTGAAACATTAAAGCAGGGGTGCTCACACTTTTTCTGCAGGCGAGCTACTTTTCAATTGATCAAGTCGTGGGGATCTACCTCATTCATATATATAATTTACATTTACTTATTTATGAAATATATATGTTTTTGTTAACAAGTTAAAGGTGTTTAATGATAATGCAAGCATGTTTAACACATATAGTTAATATTGTTAAAAAATTAAAGGTGTTTAATGATAATACAAGTATGTTTAATACATATAGTTAATATTGTTAACAAGTAAAAGGTATTTAAAGATAATGCAAGCATGTTTAACACATATAGTTAATATTGTTAAAAAATTAAAGGTGTTTAATGATATTACAAGCATGTCTAATACATATAGTTTATATTGTTAACAAGTTAAAGGTGTTTAATGATAATACAAGCATGTTTAACACATAGTTAATATTGTTAAAAAAATAAAGGTGTTTAATGATAATACAAGAATGTTTAATACATATAGTTAATATTGTTAACAACTTAAAGGTGTTTAAAGATAATACAAGCATGTTTAACACATACAGTTAATATTGTTAACAAGTTAAAGGTGTTTAAAGATAATACAAGCATGTTTAACACATATAGTTAATATTGTTAATAAGTTAAAGGTGTTTAAAGATAATACAAGCATGTTTAACACATATAGATTCCTTTCTTTCATGAAGACAAGAATATAAGTTGGTGTATTACCTGATTCTGATGACTTGCATTGATAGGAATCAGACAGTGGTGCTGATAATGTCCGCATTTTCGAATGGAGGAGAAAAAAAGTCCTCCTTTCTGTCCAATACCACATGAAAGTGGTTGGTTTTTGGCATCTTATTTGTCCAGCTTCCATACTCCTCTGTATACACTTTACAAGAAATACATTGTCGGCAAACTCCGTAGCTTGCTAGCTTGTGCACGCCAGCTTTCTGAGACTCCTATTTTGTTAGCGCAACTGTGCAGTCGGTCTTTAGAGTTTTGACGACAGGTACGGCGCCAGAGTCTGTTGAAATAAAGTGTTTCTTGCCTTCCTGTCGGTAATTTTAATGAGCTGGCAGCAGTCAGCGTCATCTCAGAAGACCCTCGGGTGCCGTGAATGTCAATCAAGTGACGAAAGTGACGTCATAGTGAAGATTTATGATCGCTCATTTTTAGGACTATTTTTTTAATGCCTGGCTGGTGATCGACTGACACACCCTCCGAGATCGACCGGTAGCTCGCGATCGACGTAATGAGCACTCCTGCCTTAAAGGTTAAATGTAACAAACCTCTCCTGCAGACCCACTGGTGTTACAGTCAGCGTGGTGGCGTCTCCTTCCGGCTTGTAATCACTTCCCATTTCGAAGACTGGAGTCTGAGGCACAGGGTCCAAGTCCATCAGGTCCTCCTGAGCGTCTGTCCACTCTGACAGGGTGAAGGAGGGCTGGCGGCTCACACTCTGACGTCTATCTCCGATGTCGCTCACCACGGTGTCCGACGACCACAAGCCAGCGCCATAACGCCACTTATTCACCATGTGGATGACCTGAAAGATGTTTAGAGATTACATTCATCCATCCAACCATCCATTTCCTACCGCTTGTCCCTTTCGGGGTTGCGTGGGGTGCTGGAGCCTATCTCAGCTGCATTCGGGCGGAAGGCGGCGTACACCCTGGACAAGTCGCCACCTCATCGCAGGGCCAACACAGTTAGACAAGACAACATTCACACTCACATTCACACACTAGGGCCAATTTAGTGTTGCCAATCAACCTATCCCCAGGTGCATGTCTTTGGAGGTGGGAGGAAGCCGGAGTACCCGGAGGGAACCCACGCAGTCACGGGGAGAACATGCAAACTCCACACAGAAAGATCCCGAGCCTGTGATTGAACTCAGGACTACTCAGGACCTTCGTATTATTGGGGCACATGCACTAACCCCTGTCCCACCGTGCTGCCCAGATTACACTCAAGTACACAATAATGTGTCTTAAGTCACAATATGCAACAATTTGTTAAGTGTAAAATTTGATATGGAAGGGTGTAGTATAGATTGTTATTCCTACCATAAGAACACAGATGGTCACGCCAAGGCCTGCAGTGACGTAGATGATCCAAGCTTGCTGCGTGGTGTTGATCACATCCTTCATCAGCGCCATGGACTAACATACACAGGAAATGACATCACAAAGCTTAAATAGTAAAAAGTCAGTGTTGGTATATACTTAGTGTTGTCTTGGTACCAATATTTTAGTACCGGTACCGGTACCAAAATGTATTTCGATACTTTTCGGTACTTTTCTAAACAAGAGGCACCACAAAAATATTGGCATTACTGGCTTTATTTTAACAAAAAAATCTTACGGTACATTAAACATATGTTTTTTTATTGCAATCGAAGAACAATTTTGTCCTTAAATAAAATAGTGAACATACTAGACAACTTGTCTTTTAGTAGTAAGTAAACAAACAAAGGCTCCTAATTTAGTCTGCTGACATATGCAGTAACATATTGTGTCATTTCTCAGTCTATTATTTTGTCAAAATTATGAAGGACAAGGTGTAAAAATGAATTATTAATGCACTTGTTCATTTACTGTTAATATCTGCTTACTTTCTCTTTTAACATGTTCTATCTACACCTATGTTGAAATGTAATAATCATTTATTCTTCGGTTGTTTGATACTTTACATTCGTTTTGGATGATACCACACATTTATGTATCGATCCGATACCAAGTAGTTGTCATAAAGCACCTCTTCCTGAGGGCGTTTCAGTGTTATAGCTTCACCTTTACCTTTGGTTTTTAGGCCAAAATGCGTTCGTTCTCCCTTTTCTGTCTACACACTGTGTCTGCTTGTAAGTACTCCGTGATTGTGCGCTGCCGAACATGCTCCTCTGCTCGCAAAACCAACAATGTCATGCCCGGGAACTGGTACTTTTCAAACAGAGTATAGTACAGTTTTTGATTCATTACTACCGCGATACTATACCAGTACCGGTATACTGTAAAACCCTAGTATATACTTATACTAGGGTTGTTATGTTAGGGTTGTACGGTATACCGGTATTAGTATAGTACCGCGATACTAATGAATCATATTCGGTACTATACCGCCTCTTAAAAGTACCGGCCCGCCACCCAAATTTGTGGTATCATCCAAAACTAATGTAAAGTATCAAACAACCGAAGAATAAGTGATTAATACATTTTAACAGAAGTGTAGATAGAACATGTTAAAAGAGAAAGTAAGCAGATATTTACAGTAAATGAACAAGTAGATGAATAATTCATTTTCTACCACTTGTCTTTTATAATTTTGACAAAATAATAAAATGGAAAATGACACAATATGTTACTGCATATGTCAGCAGACTAAATTAGGAGTCTTTGTTTGCTTGCTTACTACTAAAAGACAAGTTGTCTTGTATGTTCACTATTTTATTTAAGGACACACTTGCAATAAGAAACATATGTTTAATGTACCCTAAGATTTTTTGTTAAAATAAAGCCAATAATGCAATTTTTTGTGGTGCCCTTTATTTAAAAAAGTACCCAAAAGTATTGAAATTATTTTGGTACTGGTACCAAAATATTGTTATCGGGACAACACTAATATATATAAATATATATACATATATAGTTATAAGTTTGGGGAGCCCTGTCTTAAACCATTAGACCAGGGGTCGGCAACATTTACTATCATAAGACTTTTTCTGCCTTTTCCACTAAAGAAAAATAGCATAGAGCCGCAAAACTTAAAACAGCTTTTTTCATATTTTAAGTTTTTTATTTGTTGCAATCGGTCCATGTGAAATTAAACTCTTTTTCCTGTTCTCTTTTCTTTTTTGGCAAGTGTTCATGGTTCGCTTACCCAAGGGGTTGCACACTCGAGAAGCTGAACTGCACTTTACTTGCTTTTTCTAGTAATCAGTATTATGGATGTTCATGGTAATTAGTGACTGAAACGCCACATAAGTATTGCTTTGTTTTTAACGTTATTTCCAGTTTAAAATCGCTCGTCATATGACATAGCTAACATGGCTGGAAGTAAACTAAAATGTTAGACGAGCAGCAAAAAGACTTCACGACCATTTTGCTACATTTCATAAATTAAGTTAAAGTTAAAGTACCAATGATTGTCACACACACACTAGGTGTGGCGAAATTATTCTCTGCATTTGACCCATCACCCTTGATCACCCCCTGGGAGATGCGATGAGCAGTGAGCAGCAGCGGTGGCAGCGCCCGGGAATAATTTTTGGTGATTTAACCCCCAATTCCAACCCTTGATGCTGAGTGCAAAGCAGGGAGGTAATGGCTCTCATTTTTGTAGTCTTTGATATGACTCGGCCGGGGTTTGAACTCACAACCTACCGATCTCAGGGCGGACACTCTAACCATTAAACAGCTAATCTACTTTCAAAATTTACGTTAGCCATGTTTACAATGCTAGCGCAACAAGTTTACATATTATAGCTTCTGAATCATTTCTACCACGTAACCTTACATTTACGTAACAGACTTGTCACGATTGGGTCGCATGTTAATGCGTGGGTCGTTCTCCCAGGATGCAAACGGAACTCCGGACGAAGCGTGCAGGTAAGAATATGATTTATTCCTCATAAATCATATCAAATACGGAAATACAGGATACAAACAAAGAGACGCGTGCCGATCGCACGGGGAGCAAAGGAACTAGCTAGCGCGAAAGCTTAGAATGTACCGTATTTTTCGGACTATAAGTCGCAGTTTTTTTCATAGTTTGGCCGGGGGTGCGACTTATACTCAGGAGCGACTTATGTGTGAAATTATTAACACATTACCGTAAAATATCAAATAATATTATTTAGCTCATTCACGTAAGAGACTAGACGTATAAGATTTCATCGGATTTAGCGATTAGGAGTGACAGATTGTTTGGTAAACGTATAGCATGTTCTATATGTTATAGTTATTTGAATGACTCTTACCATAATATGTTACGTTAACATACCAGGCACGTTCTCAGTTGGTTATTTATGCCTCATATAATGTACACTTATTCAGCCTGTTGTTCACTATTCTTTATTTATTTTAAATTGCCTTTCAAATGTCTATTCTTGGTGTTGGGTTTTATCAAATAAATTTCCCCCAAAAATGCGCCTTATACTCCAGTGCGACTTATATATGTTTTTTTCCTTCTTTATTATGCATTTTCGGCCGGTGAGACTTATACTCCGGTGCGACTTATACTTCGAAAAATACGGTAAACAGGAAGCAATAAATCATCCAACGTAACGGTGGCATAAAGCAAACAAGGAAACCAGACTGAGTGTGGCGCACAACGTGAATAAGTAGCTCTCTGATTAGTGCCCGGCAAGGTGAGCATGCCGAACACTAATCAGAGGCAGGTGAAACCAATCTGCACCCATGGCAACCAAAACACAAACCCAGGGGTGCTCAAAACGGGAACTGAGGGAGTCAAAAACTAAACAAAACATGAAATTTTGTCATGATCCGTTACCCGGATCATGACAAAACTTCATGTTTTGTTTTGTTCAAACTTCAACTTCTGTCTGTCAAACTTGTGTCATACTTGTTTACGGCCCCACCTCCACCCTCAGAGACTAAGAGAGAGGGTAACTGACAAGGGGCATCACACCATGTCTGTCATTTCGCTATAGATAGCTCTAAAAGTTACGGACATATTTTCATATAACTTTGAGGAACAGTTAGTAATGGGATAAGGAACAAGTGATTCGATTTTGGGGCTGATTCAGACATTTGTATTTTATTGGTGTTTATTAATGATGTAGTAGCCAGATAACTACATCGACATGAAAGCTGTAGTGAAAAAAACTGTGAAACAGCACTTCACACAGCAAATACTGTAGATCAGTGGTTCTTAACCTGGGTTCGATCGAACCCTAGGGGTTCGGTGAGTCGGGCTCAGGGGTTCGGCGGAGGTCAAGACACACCCGACTCATCGTGTAAATAAAAACTTCTCCTTATCAGCGTATTACGGATACGGCAACAGCAGAAGTCAGACTGGTTTTGTTGTGAGTTTATGCACTGTTGGTTTTGTTGTTTGAACAAGGCGATGTTCATGCACGGTTCATTTTGTGCACCAGTAATAAAACATGGTAACACTTTAGTATGGGAACATATTCACCATTAATTAGTTGCTTATTAACATGCAAATTAGTAACATATTGGCTCTTAACTAGTCATTATTAAGTACTTATTAATGCCTTATCCGGCATGGCCTTATTATAACCCTAACCCTCTAACCCTGGCCCTAACCCTCCAACCCTAACCCTAACCAAATAACTCTAAATTAAGTCTTTGTTACTTAGAATATGTTCCCCATACTAAAGTATTACCAAAAACATATAACTTTGTCTTGAATTTGAATTTTTTTTAATGTTTCACTAAAGAAGGGTTCGGTGAATGCGCATATGAAACTGGTAGGGTTCAGTACCTTCAACAAGGTTAAGAACCACTGCTGTAGATAATGCTGGATTTTACTATTGAAAAAGCGACTCAATGAGGGTAGAACTGATCGTCTCATTCTAGCTCCATTTGGCAGAATGCTGGAACTGGCGTCATTGTTCAAATAATTACATCGCGAACACTTACGTCCATTCCAAATATGGGGTGGAAAGGTAAAACAAAACCCAGATAGAAGTCGATGACCTGCAGAGCTTTATAGATGGAGGCAAATGGCCCATTTCCTTCCACCACAAAGAACATCCAGTACCCCTGAGAGGAAAGAGGAAAGGCAGATTGTCACCATGCTGCCCTTCAGTCACGTGTGTGTGCAACAATGAGGCGGCTTTCAGGTTAAAAGAGGAGAGGAAAGCAAATAAGATGGACGATTACACAATGAAATATATGCAAATTGTCTCCATGCAGTCAAGCGTCCCGATATTTAGTGCTTTTTGCATGACGGTGGAGCGGCATGTACAAGAATAAAACATCTCAAAGGAACAATTGACAGAGTGCTGTTAGGTTTAGGAATCGTTCGCAAAATAAGCACACAACTAAAGATAACACTAATGTTATTTTAAATGTATTTTTCCTTATAGGAAATAATATAAGGGTGAACATGTTGCTTTATTAAAAGATACATTACGGGCCTGATTCATTAAAGGTTTGTGTGTACCAGAACACGGGCAAACCTTAATAGCACATATACTAAACGTGTGCATCTCTGTTTTAATTAATATGCCAAATATTACAATTCAGCGATTTGGTGCATTTGCAAACAGCTAAAATGATGTACAAAGCAAACTATAACCTGCTGCTACCCAAGAATGTACAACAATTCTTCTCAACAAAAAAGGAGAAATATAATGTTTTAAATATAATTTAAAACATTTGTATGCTCTTACAACACTTAAAACCTTTAGCATATCTGTATGTGGAGTTAAATTATGGAATGGATTAACCAAAGAAATCAAACAAAGCACCAATATGATTCAGTTTAAGATAGAGATGTCCGGCCGATACTATCGGCCGATAAATGCGTTAAAATGTAATATCGGAAATTATCGGTATCGTTTTTTTATTATCGGTATCGTTTTTTTTTTGTTTTTTGTTTTTTTTGATTAAATCAACATAAAAAAAACACAAGATACACTTATAATTAGTGCACCAACCCAAAAAACCTTCCTCCCCCATTCACACTCATTCACACAAAAGGGTTGTTTCTTTCTTTCTTTCTGGTTCCTACATTATATGTCAATATATATCAATACAGTCTGCAAGGGATACAGTCCGTAAGCACACATGATTGTGCGTGCTGCTGGTCCACTAATAGTACTAACCTTTAACAGTTAATTTTACTCATTTTCATTAATTACTAGTTTCTATGTAACTGTTTTTATATTGTTTTACTTTCTTTTTTATTCAAGAAAATGTTTTTAATTTATTTATCTTATTTCATTTTTTTAATCGGTTGATATCGGTATCGGTTGATATCGGTATCGGTAATTAAAGAGTTGGACAATATCGGAATATCGGATATCGGCAAAAAGCCATTATCAGACATCCCTAGTTTAAGAGACTGTTCAAACTACAATTGTTCACAAAGTACACAGAACAATTATTATGATGAACATCTTGAACCCTTTTTATTCTTTTTTTTTTATAATTGAGACAAAGATTATTTATGTATTTAATATGTGTTTGCTTACTATGGTATATTATTTATTTATTATTTACCTGTTCATTGTTCTGTTACAGAGAACACGGAAATAGGATAAAATTGCTATGGTATGAAAAGGGGTAGGATTAAATAAACTCTGCTTCTTCCTACTCCTTTTCGGACGTGCTGTAATGAAACAACTGGAAATGTGTGATGCATTACATTGTATCGTATGTATGTTCGAAATGAACTGAAATTGAACTGAACTGAAGTGAAATATATGCTGACCATTAAAACTGGCAGGAGAGAATGCAAATGTAATTATTTATCACGCGTAATGTGATTTATCAGTACTCAACACCGTTTTGCGAGACCTATTTTGCATTTTATTTAGTACCTGTGGGACGTGCATACTGACAGTTCCACACACGGCTGCAGGATCAGTGCGATGGACAGACGAGAATCCTTTGTCCTATGTGTGTTTCAACCTTTTGGACGGTCAGAAATAAAGAATATTCGACACATTGTCTATTCAGCAACATCGTTTTATGATTTTATAGCTGCAAGAAGACTTAAGGGGCTGATTAAAACTAATTCAATTGATGCGTTGTAGTGTCCTATAGTATTTTTTTAATTACGTTTGTTTTTTTCCCACATCGAATATATATTATTAAAATATTTCTTGTATGAAAGAAACTTCTTTAAGTGTGGATTTGTTGTGCCTAATGAGCACACTTTCAGCGGTAAAAAAAAAGAAGGGAAAAGAAGTGGCTTCATTGTAGATCAACTGTTTGAGTCTGACTGCTTTTAAAATGTTTCCTGCATGTTTGAAAACATAACAAAACGCTTTTGGTAGCAGCATGATAACATGAATGTGCATTAAATGAGTGTAGTATAGTACACGTGAAATCCTCATTTAAATAAGGCTGTCTGCACCATTTTTCAATTGCATACACAGTCTTAGGAAATCACACGCAACATGCCTAGTGATAGTAAACGCTATTTAATAGATTGTACACGCTGTTTAGCGTGTGGTATTTGGAGATTAGTAAATCCGGCCCTAAATGTTTTAAACAACATTGATATTTCTTTAACTATTATACTATACTACTACTGTACAGTCTTATCTTTGACTTTTACAGGACAAACATGCAAAGGCATGTCACAAAATGATAAAAACAACACTGCTAACCCCTCCCAAAATCCAAACAAAAAGCAAAACATTACATTAAAATATTGTTTTAAGAACTGGTGATTGTTAACTTATGAGATAGTCAGTAGTCAGTACTCAGCCTGTTGCATTCACAGCCTCACAGAGTCGGAAATCACAAAACTTATACACTGCACTATAAATAAGTATTCAATTCACAGGCAAGAGCTCTTTTGGAAATTTCTGCAGTGTGCATTAAGGATGGGTCATGAATTCAGTACTTTTACCAATTTACTAAAAATCGAATGTTGCCATATTTCGATACCTTTGATTTGTCTGGTTGGATCCACTTTTCAAAATGAGCAAGCTCGTCGGCAATGTTCCCTCTAATTTTTCATGTGTGTGAGCAAACGCAAAAACTCCCTGAGCATTCAGTGGAGCCCATGTGAGCGAGGTCAGACGTGCACACTGTGGCTAGACCAGCAGCACACCTGTCCCAAACCTGACTAAATAACAAGTTCAATCTCCATCCATCCATCCATTTCTACCGCTTGTCCCTTTCAGGGTCGCGGGGGGTGCTGGAGCCTATCTCAGCTGCATTCAGGCGGAAGGCGGCGTACACCCTGGACAAGTCCCCACCTCATCGCAGGGCCAACACAGATAGACAGACAACATTCTCTTATTATTATAATCAAATGACAGCAGTCATTTCCATGAGGTTATTTTCTAATATAAGTGTTTAGGCCCACTTACAATGACAATAACAAAAAATCTTGTTTTTCATGAACTGTGTACTTTGTTTGTCTGGGTGGAGGTCCTGCTTTGGAAATAGTTTGTACCCTTTTAGACATTGCATTTAGTTCACATTAAAACATTCACATGTTGCACAATGAGATGTAAGCAGGGGATCATGTGTACATTCCTGCAACTTCCTGTTTGTAAAAAAAATATTTTTTATTAGTATTTATTTAATATAGTAACAGCATTTCATGTTTAATATTTATGAATTAAGATTCCTAATAAATGACACTAGAATAAGCACACAATTGATTGATAAATCATAGTGTAACGACCTGGAATGACACTTTATGTGTGGTTGTCCGACTTTTTGTGTGGCTGTAAACGCATCACTGGCTAAGTGCCATATGTGCATGTGTTGGCGCAAGTGAGAAAGAGCGAGCGGCTGCTGTTGATATAACAAAGTTGCTTTTGGTCTGGTTTGTACTGCAGAAAATGACCAGTTTTGCTAGATATAATTGTTTTTACTAATGTTTTGGTGATGTGTTTATGGCCGACAATAAAGATGGAATCTATGTCATCAAAGCGTCTCGACAGACGTTAAAATATTTGAACAATGATGACGAAAACTGTTTTCTCTGCCGTGTCCGTGTCGTGTCGAAAATTGTTATGCGCTTATTTTTTTATTTGATTTTGTGCGTAGCATAGATTTGCCGTGCGCAGAGGACGCTTGAGCAGTTCGCAATTGCACAGGCGCACACCTTAGAGGGAACATTGCTCGTCGGTAATTTTCTGTACAGTAGATTTGCCATAGACGTGCTACCAATTAGCATTAGCAATTTTACATGGTGATTCCAACAACTCCAAATTTGGTCACGAAAAATAAAATTAAAACGCACACTCCAATCATCCAGCTGGGGAGTAATGAATACAATACTTACAGTATAAACACTTTGTAGGGCATAACAAACGACTGGCACATTCAACTTCATTCTCAGGAAAAATGGGAGCAAAAACGAAAGTGTTTTTTTTAATTATTTTTTTTAAACGTACTTTTTGAAATTAAGCACATTTGACGATAGCCATTATTACCGGTACAACAAATTAAAAATTGCAGTCCTGTGGGAAACTGCACTGTACTCCTTTAGTGCTTTGCTCCAGGGCACAGAGGCAACCTGTGAGTTTTTGCTAAACATTTTTGGATTCGAAGCACACAATCTTTTCATCTGTAATTGGAGTCATTCCACACACGCTGACTTGTATTCCCGTACCGTGACTTGGGAGATGACAAGAAGGGCTGCCCAGTAGTGGAACTCTATCACCAGCATGTACACTTTGTCCAAAAAAACTTCTTCTCCCTGCGAACTTTGACCCCCTTTGCGTCGTAGCAGCTCATCTTTCTTAGAGGCTCCTTTGGTTGTTTTTCCGATCTTTGTGGGCTCATCCAGCCAAACGGGGTCTTCATCGGGCCTCAGGAAGATGGAGTCTTCGGTGTGGGAACGGGTGGAGCTGCTTAGGCGGCGGTTCATGATCCTCCTCCTGGATATGTTAAATTTGGGTTCAAAATTATCCTTGAAATTACAAAATGTACACAATAAAAGCACAAAACAAAACAACCTAATGCTTGGTTGGTGAAGGATGACCAAAAGACAATTATAACTGAAGGAATGCTCAAATGCTGAAATCGAACTGAAATCCTAGAATTATTTTAGAATTGTTGAAGTAGAGCGCACAATTCCCAAACAGGCTGAATATTTTCAAGTTGGAACGGTTTGAATCAGATGAAACACGTGGGAGTTGTAGAACTTTGATTTCAATGTGAATTTCCCAAAATTTGGGAATTTCGGGAAAATTGTAAAAAACTTGAATGGTCTGAATGAGTTGAAATGTTGGTGTTGGAATTTTTCAAATCTGTTGAGAAATGTTGAAGTAGTAACATGTCGAATTGAGGAATGGTATTACGGAATTCTTGGAATTTCGGGAAAACCAGGAATTTTTCCAGTTAAAAAAAAACACTTTGTTTTTTTGTCCTAATTATGAGGAATGTTTTGACGGTAGAACGGTTGAAATGTGTTGAAAAATGTGGAATGAGTAGTCGCCAGAAAAAGGGTGGAAATAGGGCTTTGGAAAATCAGGAAATTCTGGAAAATCCTGGAATTTTTTTGAACTTGGAAAAAAAGGTAGTTGGAATGTCCAGGATGGTAGAATGTATTGAAGGTAAAATGGTTTGAATCGGTTGAAAAATGTGGAAATGGTGGCAGTTTGAAAAATGGCCAATTCATTTTGAAAGGGAAAAAGGTCCCGGAAAATCAGGAATTCTGGGAAATCTGGGAATTTATCAAGGGAAAGGGATTTCCAAATAGACGGAACAGTTGGAAGTTGGAACGGTTTGGATCGGGTGAAAAATGTGGAAGGCGGCGCGCGCCAAAATCTGGAGAAGAAAAATAAGTTTAATAAATAGATGAATTTTGGTGTAGAAAACCATATGTGTGAATGCTTTGGAGCATTCCCACAATTAAATGATGCAAATAAAGTCCTGCGTCTGAACCATCTTCTTTATTTTTTACAGTTAACTGCATATTTTTTGCATAACCTTGCTGCCTGTGTCTGCTTTAAACTCATTTTCATTGAGGGCCACATCGTAGTTATGGCTTTTCCGAACAGGGCCGTGAATATGTGTGATAATATCATCAAGCTATTATTACACAGTTGCCTTCAAGAGTCTTTATTGTCGTTATGCAAACATAACAACATTGTTGATGAGGCTCTCAATGAAAGGAAACATTAGAAAAATGACAAAAATATGGGTAAAAAAACTCCCCAAAAGGAAAATTGTGAATTGTAAAAATATTGCAGTAACAGTAGATGCCAGTTCATACGTCATGAACAGAGGATAATTTGCCTATTAACAATAACATATTCGACAGCAGCATAAGTGAGGATAATACAGGATAATTGCCTAAAATGATTGATGCAAAAAAGATGACCTGACCATAATGAAAATAATTAATTTTTGCATGTCAGATAATGTTAAAGTTGAAAAGATATGCGATTCTGTGCAGCACATGCAATTTTAGGTTTGACATATGCTTGTTATAATATGTACACATTTTATTACTGAAAATGTCTTCTGTGCAAAAAAGGTCAGCATCCAAAGCCTTTTTTTTTTAACACATAATCTGTGGTATTGTGTTGCTGAAATGTAAATCAAACATAGCACTTACTGGTCGCCAATTCAATGACATCATCACCGCAATTGTCAGTGTGTGTGTCTGTTAGGTGTGTTGTCTGAACTGTGCGTGTGTGTGTGCGTGTGTGTGTGTGCGTGTGTGTGTGTGTGTGTGTGTGTGTGTGTGTGTGTGTGTGTGTGTGTGTGTGTGTGTGTGTGTGCGTGTGTGTGTGTGTGTGTGCGTGTGTGTGTGTGTGTGTGTGTGTGTGTGTGTGTGTGTGTGTGTGTGTGTGTGTTGCGTTTATTCCACATGCCCATTCAGATGGAGCTAAGCGGCTTGGAGTGGCTCTCATATCCGTATCCCCTTGTCTGCCATAGATTGGACTCTATTGTGTGTGTGTGTGTGTGTGTGTGTGTGTGTGTGTGTGTGTGTGTGTGTGTGTGTGTGTGTGCGTGCGAGAGAGAGAGAGAGAGAGAGAGAGAGAGAGAGAGAGAGATGCTCCATTGTGGAGAGATGAGTCATGGGTAACGTGTTTACAGCCCTGTCCGTCGCCTTGGCAACAGAGTGGCTCTCATCCCTGTCATCCGTCCTGAGCATAATCATCTACTGGCAACATATATGTATATATATATATATATATATATATATATATATATATATATATATATATATATATATATATATATATATATATATATCCAGTAGCGGGGGGACAGAGCCTATCCCAGCTGAATTTGGGCGGAAGGCAGGGTACACCCTGGACAAGTTGCCACGTCATTGCAGGGCCAACATAGATACACATATGTATATATACTGTATATATATATATATATATCCAGCCATCCATTTTCTACCGCTTGTCCGTTTTGGGGTCGCGGGGGATGCTGGAGCCTATCTCAGCTGCACATGGGCGGAAGGCAGGGTACACCCTGGACAAGTTGCTATCTCATCGCAGGGCCAACATAGATAGACACATATGTACAGTATATATATACTGTATATATATATATATATATATATATATATATATATATATATATATATATAAATATATATTAAAAAAGTACCAATGATTGTCACACACACACTCTAGGTGTGGCGAAATTATTCTCTGCATTTGACCCATCACCCTTGATCACACCCTGGGAGGTGAGGGGAGCAGTGAGCGGCAGCGGTGGCCGCGCCCGGGAATCATTTTTGGTGATTTAACCCCCAATTCCAACCCTTTATGCTGAGTGTCAAGCATATATATATATATATATATATATATATATATATTTATTCATTTATATATATATATATATATTTATATATATATATATATATATATATATATATATGTATATATACATATATATATATATATATATATATATATATATATATATATATATATATATTTATATGGATAAATGGATATATGTATATATATAATATATTTTAAGTATATTTTGTCAATATATATATGCATACTGTATACATACTGCATATTATATAAATGTGTGTGTGTGTGTGTGTGTGTGTGTGTGTGTGTGTGTGTGTGTGTGTGTGTGTGTGTGTGTGTGTGTGTGTGTGTGTGTGTGTGTGTGTGTGTGTGTGCGCGTGCGTGTATATGAAGTCAATGTTTGTCCTTCCCTTATGAATGAAGGTGTTCTGCACATGCACACTTCTAATTATTTGTTCAAGTGGCGCTTTATTGCTTTCTCCTCCACGTGTTGATATCTAAATTTGGTGCGGCGAGCCAGTTTGGCACACGTTTTTATCAATGGCGACAAAACAAAGGAAAGAGGTGTCTAAGGCTCACTCACTTTAAGGTAGAGCGAAGGAAACGATGGCGTGGGAGTCGGATCACATGATGAACAGCAGTCCTGTATCTTGCAGCAAGCAGTCACCGTCAGCCATCGAGCAGCAGCCTGCAAGGCAGAAGACGGCACCTTTAAAGACTCGAAGGAGAAAATTGCACTAATTGTGTAACACGACCGAATGCAGAAATACACATGATGAGCGGGCCTGCTGAGGCATGGTTAGTAATCCTCCATCTGAGTAGCACTCTTGTCAGCGCCCTGCTGTGCGTTCATGCCAGTGATGTAAGGTGACATACTAAACTGTTCAAATGTAGTCCTTTTTACCCCAAAGAAGCAAGGATGAGCCTCCAAAAACATCCTTGGCTGCAATCAGTATGCAGGAGCTCTCTTCTTCCCCTTGAACCAATAGCAGGAGTCAAGTGTGTGTGTGTGTGTGTGTGTGTGTGTGTGTGTGTGTGTGTGTGTGTGTGTGTGTGTGTGTGTGTGTGTGTGTGTGTGCGTGTGTGTGTGTGTGTGTGTGTGTGTGTGTTCTTGTATTTCTACCCTTCTTAAGACATCAACAAGGAAAAGTACCTTCCATATGAGGACCGGTGAACAAGTTAGGACCGAAATCATGGTCCCAATACGGAAAACCATAATAGAGAATGTCTCATTTGCACCCCTGGTGGTGAAATCTATCACAATTAGGGTGGTCCCAAAAAGGAGGGATTTTTCAAATTGACTGTGTGTCGGTTTTAAAAGTGCTCTTCCTCTGGGCAACATATGAAATAACAAATGGGAAATGCTAAATGGGTTATACTTGTATAGCGCTTTTCTACATTCAAGGTACTCAAAGCGCTTTGACACGATTTCCACATTCACCCATTCACACACACATTCACACACTGATAGCGGGAGCTGCCATGCAAGGCCCTAACCACGATACATCAGGAGCAAGGGTGAAATGTCTTGCTCAAGGACACAACGGACATGACTAGGTTTGTAGAAGGTGGGGATGGAACCAGTAACCCTCAGGTTGCAGGCACGGTTACTCTCCCAACTGTGCCATGCCTGTTCCCCAAATGTGTGTAAAAATTTAAAGTGCTCTCCCTCTGGCCAACATATGAAATAACAAGTGTGTGTAAAAATTTAAAGTGCTCTCCCTCTGGCCAACATATGTAATAACAAGGGTGTGTAAGAAATTGAAATTCGCCCCCCTTTGGTCAAAATGTATCTAAAAAATAACATAAATATATACAGAGAGACATACTGTAATAACTTGAAGTAAATAATGAAGATTCAAAACCAATTACAATAATTACAACTTAAAATATTTACAGTAAAATAGTGAAATTTTTAAAATTAAATTAGGACTTGTCAAAATTTTGCCAAGTAAAACCAAGTTTTCTTATAAAACTGTAACTTTTGTCGAGTAAAATTACGACTATTTTCAAAAAATTGCCAACATTTTAAGCTTTTCTTGTAAAATGGCAACTGTTATTGAGTAAATCTTCAACTTTTATCATAATATTGCACAAATGTTCAGTTTTTCTTGTAAAAGTTTGACTCGCGTTGAGTAAAATTACGACTTTTATTATAATACTGCCAAAATTCCAAGTTTTTCTTGTGAAATTATGACCTTTTTCTTGTGAAATTCCAACTCATTTTTCACAACAAGCTTTTATATATTTGCATAGTATGTATATATTATTAATGTTGTAAATACAAATCCTTATATATCTAGAAGGGGTGGTCCTAAAGAGGTACATTTTTTCAGAGGTCTCAAGAAGTTAACACATACAAGAATGTGTGTGTGTGCGTGCGTGTGTCTGTGTGTGGGTGTGTGTGTGTGTGTGTGTGTGTGTGTGTGTGTGTGTGTGTGTGTGTGTGTGTGTGTGTGTGCGTGCGTGTACGTCTTCTTGTATTTCTACCCTTCTTGAGACATCAACAAGGAAAAGTACCTTCCATATGAAGACTGGTGAGCAAGTTAGGACATAAATCATGGTCCCAATAAGGAAAACCATTGCATCTAATAGAGAATGTCTCAATTGCACCCCTGGTGGTGAAATCTATCAAAATTAGGGTAGTCCCAAAAAGGAGGGATTTTTCAAATTGACTGTGTGTCGGTTTTAAAAGTGCTCCCCCTCTGGGCAACATATGAAATAACAAGTGTGTGTAAAAATTTAAAGTGCTCCCCCTCTGGCTGTCATATGTATTATGTATTATTATATATTATTAATGTTGTAAATACAAATCTGTATATATCTAGAAGCGGTGGTCCTAGAGAGGTAGGCACACAAATACAAATACAACAATGTGTGTGTGTGTGTGTGTGTGTGTGTGTGTGTGTGTGTGTGTGTGTGTGTGTGTGTGTGTGCGTGTGCGTGTGCGCAGGTGATGCTCAGTACACAGGGAAGCTGCAGTCCCTTTCAGGTGCTTTTGAAGTGATGACGCCTGTCTGTGCAGCCCGTAGCCATGACGACGTGTGCATGCATACAATGTACACGCACATACAAAGCGAGCGAAGGTCCAGGGATTGTGGCGTGTGGGAGGACGTGTGAGATGTTGCAAGATGCAGACGGACAGGTGAGTTGACGTGCAGGTACATGTTGACAAATGGCAGGCGAAGCATTCTGAAGCAATGATGCAGTGAGGCTTTTGGTAACCGTGGTAACACAAATATTGTACTGGGTGCACACAGGCTCTGGCAGAAGCGAAGCAACATCCAAGTTTGGCAAACAATTTATTTTCTTTGTTTTCAGTCTTCAAGGTAAATGTCTCTGCTTTTCTCTTTTGTTTTCTGATTGAATAGTCAACTAATTTCTTTATGTCATTATTATAATAGGAAAAAATATAAATAAATAAAGGTCACCTCTTATAGATTAAATACAATTTTTGAATATGATTTTTTTTTAAATCATAGGCAAAGGTGACCTATGGAAATATACAGTACCTTAACTCAGTGTTTTTCAACCACTGTGCCGCGGCACTCGAGTGTGCCGTGAGATATTGTCTGGTGTGTTGTGGGAAACTATGCAACTTTACCTAATTGGTCCCAAAAATATTTTTTGCAAATCAATAATTATAATCTGCAAATTGCTTAGTGTCTGTGCTGTGTAAAACTCTGCAGGGTAACCACGTAATACTCCATGTCAGTTGGTGGCAGCAGGTAGTTAATCGCTTTGTAAAAGTCGGAATGTGTCGGGTGAGACAAGGATTGTTTGTTGTGATCCCAAAATGCAGACCACAGCGGGAGGCAGTGTGCAGGTAAAAAGGTATGTAATGCTTAAACAAAAAAGGAATAAAAGGAAATGGTTATGCAAAACAAAAGTAAAACTGAACTGACTACAAAGTAAACAGAAACAGAATGCTGGATGACAGCAAAAACTTACGGCGTCCACAAAAGTACATCCGTACATGACATGACAATCAACAATGTCCACACAAAGAAGGATAGCAACAACGTAAATAGCCTTGATTGCAAACACAAAGCAGGTGCGCGGAATAGCGCTCAAAGGAAGACATGAAACTGCTTCAGGAAAACACCAACAAAACAGGAAGGGCCACCAAAGTAACAGCGCAAGACAAGAACTGAAGCACTACACACAGGAAAACACCAACAAAATCAAAATAAGGCACGACCACATGGTGGACTTTCATTTTTTAACGTTTTCTGCTGGTGGCATGGGATTTTTTAATGAAAAAAATGTGCCTTGCCTCAAAAAAGGTTGAAAAACACTGCCTTAACTCACAGGGTTCGCTGTGACATTTGCTATGCCAACTAATGGCAGGGATGCTTGTAACTCAAGTTTTTGTTTGCAACTTAAAAAAACGACAGCTTTTATCTCAAAACACTCGGACTGTACTATACTCCCATTCAGGGGTCCTTGGTCTACGCATGAGTTCTGTTCCCAGGACGGCGAAGTAAGTTGACTTATACCTAAATTACACATAAATGAGCACCAAAGTCACTTAAAAATGTACACAAAACACATGAAGGAAATATAAATATTACAGTAAAAGCAAGAAATGAATGGACATTTCCTTACTTTTATACCTGTGGTTGTCTTGCACACTATAAGGGTTGATGTAAGGAAGGCACTGACTTACTTTAAATAATGAGACCACTACACTGCCTAGTTATTACTGTCCAATTCTTAAGGGAAGATGCTTTTACATCATGTTTAAAGATCTAGTTCCTTCATGTTGCTTGAGAGATACAGTATAATGAAAGTAGAGATGTCCGATAATATCGGACTGCCGATAGTATCGGCCGATAAATGCTTTAAAATGTGATATCGGAAATAATCGGTATCGGTTTCAAAAAGGAAAATGTATGACTTTTTAAAACGCCGCTGTATGGAGTGGTACACGGACGTAGGGAGGAGTACAGAGCGCCATAAACCTTAAAGGCACTGCCTTTGCGTGCCGGCCCAGTCACTTAATATCTACGGCTTTTCACACACACAAGTGAATGCAAATACTTGGTCAACAGCCATACAGGTCACACTGAGGGTGGCCGTATAAACAACTGTAACACTGTTACAAATATGCGCCACACTGTGAACCCACACCAAACAAGAATGACAAATACATTTCGGGAGAACATCCGCACCGTAACACAACATAAACACAACAGAACAAATACCCAGAACCCCTTGCAGCACTAACTCTTCCGGGACGCTACAATATACACCCCTCCATCCCCCCCCCCACCTCAACCTCTTCATGCTCTCTCAGGGAGAGCCTGTCCCAAATTCCAAGCTGCTGTTTTGAGGCATGTTAAAAAAAATAATGCACTTTGTGACTTCAATAATAAATATGGCAGTGCCATGTTGGCATTTTTTTCCATAACTTGAGTCGATTTATTTTGGAAAACCTTGGTACATTGTTTAATGCATTCAGCGGGGCATCACAACAAAATTAGGCATATTAACATGTTAATTCCACGACTGTATATATCGGTATCGGTTGATATCGGAATCGGTAATTAAGAGTTGGACAATATCGGAATATCAGATATCGGCAAAAAAGCCATTATCGGACATCTCTAATTGAAAGTTAGGAAAAATTAAGTGATGTCCTTCCACAGTGTTGCCACCTGTGACTATGTTTTGGACTACACACATAACTATAGTTCTTTTTTTCCTCTTTGTTCCGTATTAATAATGAGTTGTAACAAGAGCATCACATGTATCGATATTTCATGCAACACGAATAGCCCTATGCCACAGGTGTCAAACTCAAGGCCCGGGGGGCCAGATCTGGCCCGCGACATCATTTTATCTGGCCCGCAAACACCTGGAAATGATATGTGTCAATAAAGTACTTAATATATATATTTTTTTCACTTTGACAGAAAAAATACATGTACTGCTTGAAATTGCATACCTTTTAAACTTTAATAGTATCCCTTATGGCAACAAATATTACAGTATATTATCATACTTAATTAATAAAAATGACAACAAATTTTACGTTGTTCTTTACAGCATATTACTGTGAATTCAAAAAACAAAACTACTACTGTTTTTTCGTTAAAATTCTGTTGACTGAGCTGCCAATTTTTGACTGTGAAATCTACGGTTGTTGTTTTTAGCGGTGTATTACTGTAAATGGAAAGACGGTACATTTGTTTTTACGGTAGAAAAACAGGCAGCTAAGTTGCCAAAATAAAAAAAGTAACTTTTTTTCATTAACAATATAATGTTGTAAAAAACAATGTAAATTTAACACAAAAATTCTGGCAACGAAGCTGCCAGCTTTTTCCGTAAACCCCCCTCCCCCAAAAAAGTGTCAAATGTTGTAAAAAAAACAAAAAAAAAACACAATATTTTACAGTGAAATTTTGTACATGTAAAGTTTTTACTGTAAAATCGACAGTCTACTTAAAACAATTTATATAATTAATAATGAAATCCAGAGGCAAATTCATACATTATTCGCTGTTACAAGCGGCCCTCTGATGGCAGCAATAACTGCGATGTGGCCCTCAATGAAAAGCAGTTTGACATCCCTGCCCATACTTGCCAACCTTGAGACCTCCGATTTCGGGGGGTGGGGTGGGCGTGGTCGGGGTGGGACGGGGGCGTGGTTGGGGGCGTGGCTAAAAGGGGAGGAGTATATTTACAGCTAGAATTCACCAAGTCAAGTATGTCATATATATATATATATATATATATATATATATATATATATATATATATAAGAAATACTTGACGTTCAGTGAATTCTAGATATATACATATATATATATATATATATATATATATATATATATATATATATATATATATATATATACACGTATATATATATATATATATACGTGTATATATATGTATTTTATTATATATATATATATATATATATATATATATATATATATATATATATATATATATATATATATATATATATATGAATTTCAGTGTTCATTTATTTACACATATACACAAACATAACACTCATCTACTCATTGTTGAGTTAAGGGTTGAATTGTCCATCCTTGTTCTATTCTCTGTCACTATTTTTCGAACCATGCTGAACACCCTCTCTGATGATGCATTGATGTGTGGCACGCACAAAAGTGCTTTCATCAACTGCACTAGATGGCAATATTGTCCTGTTTAAGAGTGTCACAACATTGCTGTTTACGGCAGACGAACTGCTTTACGGTATACAAAAACGTGACTGCCGTTGAAACTGCCTAACAATAAACCCACATAAGAAACCAAGAACTCGCCCTCCATCATTCTACAGTTATAACGTGATTGGGCAGGTATGCTGTTTATATTGTGGGTTAGCGGACTCAGGTCCTCATAGACCTGAGTCCGCCTGAATTTCGGGAGATTTTCGGGAGAAAATTTTTCCCGGGAGGTTTTCGGGAGAGGCGCTGAATTTCGGGAGTCTCCCGGAAAATCCGGGAGGGTTGGCAAGTATGTCCCTGCCCTATGCCTTACATCCGGTCCAACTGTGCTAACAAAAAAATGATTTCTGAAAAATGGCTTACCCTATATTTAATGTTGATTCCTGTTCCTAACTTTCTATCAATTGCAGTAAAAGAGTTAGCAAGCTTCGATGTGCCGCATGGTAGTTTCTAACAACATGAGACAGTTTGCTATGGGGATCGTCCAATGATTTGTTTTGCCTTGGGCCCCCAAATGATCAACTCCTCAATAGGGTCACGGACGAGCTGGAGACTATCGTGCGAAAGTCTAAATTGGTCGCTCGCCAATTACAGGAAACATAGCGACAAACAACATTTCTCACTCACATTCACAACTTAGGTCAATTTAGTGACTTCAGTTAGTCTAACACAGGGGTCGGCAACCCAAAATGTTGAAAGAGCCATATTCGACCAAAAATACAAAAAAATAATCTGTCTGGAGCCGCAAAAAATTAAAAGCCTTATATAAGTGTTATAATGAAGGCAAGACATCATGTAAGTGTCTATTTTAGCTATATTAGCCTACTATCAAAGGCTGACGCAAATCTTCATTGACAGAAATGCTGTATTTTAATTTTAATTTTACACATTTTTGCAACATTGGAAAACATTAGTACAATGGAGGCTTCTCACAGGATGAGATAACTTCTGGAAATTAATGGCTCAGAATGGCCAAAGGTATAGATGTGTGTGTCCAAGTTTAAGGAAACGGCAGGCTGTCTTCTTCTCATGGATTAATTACAATCTTTGAAAGCTGGGTAACATTTGCTGTGGTCTGGAACAACATGGCACACAAACAACTATGAGAAAAGCAGCCAATATTACATACAGATAATGTGTCATGAGCAGTGTTGGGTTAGTTACTGAAAACCAGTAACTAGTTACAGTTACTAGTTACTTTATTTCAAAAGTAACTCAGTTACTAACTCAGTTACTTACACCAAAAAGTAATGTGTTACTGTGAAAAGTAACTATTTAGTTACTTCTTCTACTTTTTGTTTTTAAAGCTCCCATTAATGCCCTTTTAGCCTTCATTTCAGTACTGTTATTGCACTGGAGAATAATACAATCTGTTGATCAACTTGACATGCATTTGCATCACTGAACTCTGCTAAGCAATGTGCTCTACATACAACACACAAAGACAAAGATATGTTTCAAAGGGCCAATTTATTTCAGGCCAGAACAAATTGACAAAACTATTTTAAATAGCTGCAACATAACATACATAAGTAACAAACAGCATAATAACACTAACACTAACCACATTAAACCCAGATTCCAAACTAACAAAGGTCTTAACTCATTCTCTTTCTATGCCACTTCAATATGGAATGCACTCCCAACAGGTGTAAAATAAAGGGCATCTCTATCCTCCTTCAAAACCGCACTAAAAGAACATCTCCAGGCAACTACAACCTTAAACTAACACCCTCCCTTCCACATAATACCTCTTCGGATTGTAAATAATCAAATGTAGACATTTTTTCTTATAATTTCTGATCTCTCTCTCTGTGTCCACTACTTGCTGTACATATCCTACCAAGTCAGTCCTACACTGTTTCAATGTCCATTTCTCTGATGATGCAATTGTTGATGCTGATTGTTGATGACAGAAGTGTTGATACCAACCACACCTAACCCCCCCCCCCCTCCATATCCCACACCCCGGATTGTAAATAATTCAATGTATATACCCTGATGATTATCTTGTGTGATGACTGTATTATGATGTTAGTATATATCTGATAGTATATATCTGTATCATGAATCAGTGGACCCCGACTTAAGCAAGTTGAAAAACTTACTGGGGTGTTACCATTTAGTGGTCAATTGTACGGAATATGTACTGTACTGTGCAACATACTAATAAAAGTTTCAATCAATCAATCAATCAATCAACAACATAGCTGTAAAGCTGGCTTCACCTAAGGAAGGCACACGTGACATACACAGAGCCTAACCAGGCAGATTTGAATGGTTGTTTTGGGCAGTAGACGGGATCTTTGATCCAAGACACAACTTACATTTAACTAAATTGTGCTCGACAAAAGAAAAGAAGGGAGAATATCTCATACTTGCCTCTCCCCGGGACAACCATTCTCTCAAATTTCTCCCGATTTCCAGCCGGACTTAAGGCACGCCCCTCCAGGTCCGTGCGGACCTGAGTGAGGACAGCCTGCCGTCACGTCCGCTTGGCCAACCAAAAAGTAACCACGGAACACTATACCGTATAGTCGTATAGTGTTCTGCGGTTACTTTTTTGTTGGCCAACGGTTATTATTGTGCACCCCCCTCCCCTCCCCTCCCCTCACCTCCCCACACCCGCACACACACACAGAGAGCGCAGAGGAAGAATCAGAAGCACGTCTCTGCTTCGCTGCCATAAAACACGATCAGATCCTCAGTTTCTAGCCGATACTACATAAAAAATAACGTAAAATAACGCAGTAACGCATCATGTAGTAACGGTAACTGAGTTACTTAATATAAAAAAATAACGCGTTAGATTACTAGTTACCGCCGAAACTAACGGCGTTACAGTAACGCGTTAGTCCCAACACTGGTCATGAGACATGCAAATATAAAATAAATACACAACGGACATAAGTAAAGGAAATTAAATGAGCTCAAATATACCTACAAACTAAGCATAATGATGCAATATGTACATACAGCTAGCATGTATGTTAGCATCGATTAGCTTGCAGTCATGGATTGACCAAAGATGCCTGATAAGCATTCCAGCATATCAATAAAATCAACAAAGCTCACCTTTGTGCATTCACGCACAGCATAAAGTGTTTGGTGGACAAAATGAGACAAAGAAGGAGTGGCATAAAACACTTCTTTCTGTGTCAGCATCGGAGAAAGTTGTACATGTAAACAAACTACGATGAGTTCAAGGATCACCGAAATTAGTAGGACAAAATGTGCTTGCCAAATACTCTCATCAGTGAAGCATGTTTAATGTAAACAGTGGGAATTCTAACAATTAGGAAGGTTTGTGTCATGTTAGTTCTCCTACAGAAACCATATTAAAACAAAATATATATTTTTTTCTTCATCTTTTTCCATTTTCACGCATCTCTGAAAGAGGTCCAGGGAGCCACTGGGGCGACGCTAAAGAACCGCGGGTTGCTGACCCCTGGTCTAACACATGCATGTTTTTTTGTGGGGGGGGGGGGGGGGGGGGGGGGGGGGGGGGGGGGGGGGGGGGGGGGGGGGGGGGGGGGGGGGGGGGGGGGTTGTGAGAAGACGGACCTGGAGTAAACCCACATTAGTATTGGGAGAACATACAAACTTACACCAAGATGCTCCAAAAGAGATTTGAACCCTTACTCTTCTGGAGGGTGATATCCGTTTTGTGGCCCTAATCAAGATGTTGTTTCTTGCCCCATTTCGGTCTTACTCATGTAAGACTGACTGCAGCCTAGTGAGTACTGTAATACAGTCAGACCTTAATACGCCACATTGCACTTCTAAGCATACTTGCCAACCCTCCCGAATTTTCCGGGAGACTCCCGAAATTCAGCGCCTCTCCCAAAAACCTCCCTGGACCTGAGTGAGGACAGCCTTTTTTCACGACGGGAGGACAACAGGGTGACAAGAACTAAATCATCCAGACTAGAGATAAATTGCATTATTATGTTTATCTTACCTAAAAATAAATATATTTATTAATTAAAAAAATAAATAAATACATTTTTACTATATTTTGCTAAAAACATCAAAATTAATTGTATTTTTATTTGTATTTTTTCTGACTCCTTATTACATCCAGCCATAGAATTATACCAGTACATTAAAATAAACATATTTGAAATAATACATTTTAAATTATCATAATAATTCATTTAAAATGACCATATTTAATTATTAAAATAATTGCTTGTTTATCAACAACTTTAGCATTTTATTCATTACATTTTGAAGCTCTCAGAAGCCAAGTTATGTTTTATTCATGTTATATTTATGCAAGTTTGAAGTATCCATTATCTAAACACAGTTTTGTTTGCATATTTTCAGGATATATATATATGAACCAAAGCCTGCGGAATACTACAAAACTCAGCAAGCACATTTGGAACCTCAAAGACAATAATGTTGAATATTCATTAACATGGCAAATTCTTGCATCCAGCACACCTTACAACAGTGGTAATAAAAGATGCAACCTATGCTTAAAAGAGAAACTGTTTATTATATACCGCCCAGACCTGTCATCCCTCAACAAGCGCAGCAAAATTGTATCAGCATGCCGTCACAGACGGAAACACCTCCTAGGTAACACATGAGCCAATCACCACGCCCTTACGCCTGCCTGTACCTACCCGTTTTGTGCATACATATATATATATATATATATATATATATATATATATATATATATATATATATATATATATATATATATATATATATATATATATATATATATATATATATATATATATATATATATATATGAAATACTTGACTTGGTGAATTATAGCTGTCAATATACTCCTCCCCTCTGAACCACGCCCCCAACCACGCCCCCACTCCCCACCTCCCGAAATCGGAGATCTCAAGGTTGGCAAGTATGCTTCTAAGTTTGTAAAGGTGACTATGAGTGTTCTTTCATGTCTAGAGGGCTCTCTTAATTTAAAAAGAAAACATATTTAGAAAGTGGTAAACATGTTTTTTAGTCTCTATCAATTAAAATATAGAATTCATGATTAAAAATATAGGCCCAGAACCAATTAAAAGCGATAAATGAGGCCTTACTGTATTACTCTTGGCGACCAGAAGCAGAATGGTCTATGGTATTGTGTGCATAAAAAACATAACCAACAAAAATGCAGTTCAAGTACATTTAGTAATAAATATTAAGAAAAACAATTATAAACTTTTATTATTATTAAGTATAAATTAAGTAATGTACAAGTTGTTTAAATTATATTAATTAACAATAAATAGTCATGTATTAACAAGAAAAGAAAAAAAAAACCTATATCGACAACTAAAATTGACTTTATTCCAATTTGTTCAATATTATATTCCAAATAAAGGTTAAAAAAAAAGGAAAGTGTTTAATATTTTCTATCACAGTAAATGCAAGACCAAGATGGCTACGATATAAATGTTTTTAAAATACGGCTGTAAATCTGTCACAAAGACAGAATTCAAAGCAAGGCTAAATTAGCAATTATCTCTTTAGGCGTTTTTGAATGGAGGCTGCTAAACCAAACTAAAGCTTTTACAAACGACATGTTGACTCACCGCTGAAAAATGTCTTTGTAGAAACAACGTATAATTGTATCCATGATGTATTTCAGTCCATCGAAGTAGAACAACAAACACCTGCAGAGCACGACGACCACGTAGATGATCACCTACTGAAGTTAAAGGATTGCTATAAACATGCACCCCTCCCCAAAGCGTAACACTCTTTTTTTTCCTTCTTTGTTTTACCTTTTTTTTATTTGTTTTCAGACATATCATTGAAACAATTTGTCAAACATACATCAAATGTGCTGTTTTTTCCTCTAACAAGTAAAAACAAAAATTATAATAAATAAAGTAAGAAAGTACAGACAGAATTTAACATAAAACCACAGACAGCTGCATTACTGAATGGCCTTAGAGAGCTATAGCGACCCACAAGCACACAAAAGACTCATCAACCACCCACATTTCAATTGTGATTCAATCAGAGTTAGTTTTGAGCTCATTTTCTTCCAAATATCTCAGAAAACCACCCCCAATTCTTGAAACTTTGCAGAACAACTATTCAACATCAGCCAAATCTTCTCCAGTTTGAGAAAATACAGAATGGCTGAGGTGCTACCCCAAAAAAGTCTGCTTAGAGGATTCGGTTCAATTCTTATGCCAGTGAACACAGACAAAAAAGTGTTTGTCCAATAGCTGTTCAGGGATGGGAACAGCCAAAACATATGTATTGAATTAGCTGCAGCCTGTTTACGCCGATCACATAACACCGATATGCCATCATTTATCTCCGCCAATAGGACCTTGTGGTATAATAAGTGCAATGTATTAGCTTGCATTGAATAAAGCTGTCTGGCACAAATGGGAGACATATATGAACTCTACTTAAGACATAGCTATGTCCAACTATCCTCAGACAGACTCATACCCAAATTCCCCGCCCAAAGTTACTTACCGTATTTTTCGGACTATAAATCGCATATTTTTTCATAGTTTGGCCGGGCTCCAGTGCAATTTATACATGTTTTTTTCCTTCTTTGTTATGCATTTTCGGCAGGTGCGTCTTATACTCCGGTGCGACTTATACTCCGAAAAATACGGTAAATAAAGTCAAAGACTCAGGGCGCAAAATAACAATTAGGCTATAGATACGTGTAATTGAGCCTTTTAAAGTCAGCTGTGGTATCAAAAATACATCTGAAACTGTCAGTCGGTAAGTCCTGGACAGTTGCTGAAAATAGGCAAAAGTGTTGTCAATTTTTAACAGGCCAAAAGTTTGGACACACCTTCTCCTCATTCAATGCGTTTTCTTTATTTTCATGACTATTTACATTGTAGATTGTCACTGAAGGCATCAAAACTATGAATGAACACGTGGAGTTATGTACTCAACACAATCATTTGAAATAACTGAAAACATGTTTTACTTTATATTCTAATTTCTTCAAAATAGCCACCCTTTGCTCTGATTTCTGCTTTGCACACACTTGGCATTCCCTCGATGAGCTTCAAGCACACCTGTGAAATGATAACCATTTCTGGTGACTACCTCTTGAAGGTCATCGAGAGAATGCCAAGAGTGTGCGAAAAAGTAATCAGAGCAAAGGGTGGCTATTTTGAAGAAACGAGAATATAAAACATGTTTTCAGTTATTTCAGCTTTTTTTGTTAAGTACATAACTCCACATGTGTTCATTCATAGTTTTGATGCCTTCAGTGACAATCTACAATGTAAATAGTCATGAAAATAAAGAAAACACATTGAATCAAATCAAATCAAATCAAATCAACTTTATTTATAAAGCACATTTAAAATTTACCACAGGGATAGCCAAAGTGCTGTACAATGGGCAGGTTAAAAGATAATACGAGTACCAAGCAAACACAACACAAACAAAACACGATAAAAAATAAATAAATAAAATAGAATAAATAAAAACATAAAAACATAAAAACAGGTTCACAGCATGTGTATTATGGGGCGCCATTGCAGGATGGATATCACTCAGTGTTAAAAGCCATGGAATAAAAGTATGTTTTTAAGAGAGATTTAAAAACAGGAAGAGAGGAGGCTTGTCTAATACTCAGAGGTAGGTCGTTCCAGAGCTTGGGAGCAGCAGCGGCGAAAGCTCTGTCACCTCTAAGCTTCAGCCTTGTGTCAGGGACCGTCAACAGCAGCTGATCGGCTGAAAAGGTGTGTCCAAACTTTTGACTTGTACTGTATAAATCGTTAATGTTGTTGATCTCCAGACTTGACCACCTTATAAAGGCACTATCTATAAGAGAGGGAGGGAAAGCATGATTAGCGGTGATGTCTGCAAGACTAGAAATAGTCTGTAAACCAAAATAGTGCTTAAACTGAACGCCTGAATCAGTTTGAATCTGCGCAATATGAAGGGATGCCAATATCTTAATGCGTTAATAATTTTGCTGGCCTTATCGCCATGTTCAAAGAACTGAGATCTTGAGCGGAGCTGACTTCCGAGAGAGAACTGATTCGGCCTTATTGAGAGTTCTCTATATTTGGGTGCCAACAAACCCCACCCACCTCCTTCATATGGATCCAATGCGTAATGTTTCTATTGATCATGTGTCTCTTCAAAGCACACTACGTCCAATTGAGTGTGAACAGAGTCGGGCAGTTAGCAGGACTCTTGTTGATATGCTGACTTTTCAGAAACGGGGAATTACTGCCATTATTTCTCTCTTTGGGTGACAGATGGTTCATGTTTTAATGGATGTTCCTGGTGATCCTCTGTCTGGAAAATAATGGAGGCATAACAGCATGTCACCCTGTGCTGACTGATGGACTATTTTAATACGGTGCATTGTTTTCTAATACCAACCATATAAAAAAAAACAACAGTGGTGTTTTATATGACAAAACAGGGTTACATACATTGTTATTGTCTCAGTTTTTTCTCTACTTTGAAGGATGCTTGTATGGACCAAAATGTGTCTTAGTAATATTTTTGGGACTAAATACACATACATTTGGATTCAAGTTTGAGTTAACAGTTAGTAGTTTCTGTCTAAATAATAGGAAGGGGGGAAGTGTGCAAGATAATGTGCTTCTTCAGTAAAGTGTTCTGTGAGCATCAGGAACACATTTGTCACATTGTGTTGGTGACGAACCCCAAGATGCAGAGATGACGATAGACATTGAGCGGGAAAACATTATTTAATGTCCAAAAGTAAAAATAAAGAAAAGACACAAACCAGGAACGCCAAACTGGAAAACGAGAAACAGGATCCATCAAACAGGAACTAGGAACAAAATGACAGAAAGCAGTCCACGGCATACAGGAACAGAGACAAGTAACAGGTAGGAGCTGCAAGTATTACTCACAAGTATTCATGACAATAATCCAGCAGTGACTGGAGGGCAGGGCAGCTATAAATAGCAGCTGGCTGATTGACACCAGGTGTGGCCAGGTGCCAATCAGCCACAGCTGAGGGGACAGCACTCAGAGAGACAAACAGGAAACTGAACCAAAATAAGAGTGCTGACAGGAAATAAAACAGAGGAAAAACTAAAACTTAACCAAACTGTCAGGGACAAGCCTGACAACATCACTTCTAACTCAAATGTACGATATGCCTAGTGGCTCCCTGGACCTCTTTCAGAGATGTGTGAAAATGGAAAAAGATGAAGACAATTTTTTATTTTTTATTTTAATATATTTCCTGAAGGAGAACAAACATGACACAAACCTTCCTAATTGTTAGAACTCCCACTGTTTACATTAAACATGCTTCACTGATGAGAATATTTGTCAAGCACTGTTTTGTCCTACTAATTTCAGCGATCCTTGAACTCATCGTAGTTTGTTTACATGTGCAACTTCCTCCGATGCTGCCACAGAAAGATGTGTTTTATGCCACTCCTTCTTTGTCTCATTTTGTCCACCAAACATTTTATGCTGTGCGTGAATGCACACAAGTGAGCTTTGTTGATTTTATTGATTTGCGGGAATGCTTATCAGGTAAAATTGGTCAATCCGTGACTGCAAGCTAATCAGTGCTAACATACATGCTAGCTGTATGTACATATTGCATCATTATGCTTCGTTTGTAGGTATATTTGAGCTCATTTAATTTCCTTTACTTATGTCCGTTGTGTATTTAATTTATATTTGCATATCTCATGACACATTATCTGTATGTAATATTGGCTGCATTTCTCATAGTTGTGTGTGCCATGTTGTTCCAGACCACAGCAAATGTTACCCAGCTCGCAAAGATTGTAACAAATCCGTTAGAAGAAGACAGCCTGCCGTTTCCTTAAACTTGGACACATACATCTATACCTTTGGCCATTCTCAGCCAGTAATTTCCAGGAGTTATCTCATCCTGTGAGAAGCCTCCAGACAGAATTTTTTGTTGTTGTATTTTTGGTCCAATATGGCTCTTTCAACATTTTGGGTTGCTGACCCCTGGCCTAACATGAATAACTGCTTACAATAGGGGTGCACAATGTAAGATTAAAGGATGAAGGCCCATTTTGGTATTTTATAAGTAATAAAAAAGCTTTGAAAGACATTGCAATATATATATCAAAAGTAGGGCTGTAAAATTTAACGAGTTTAGTCACAAAAATGTACCGCATTACTCAACGCAGATTGATCAGCCAATCTATTTGACCGTACATCTTCTTACTTTAACTGCGGATGGTTAACTGAAAGGCTGAGGGTTGCTACAGGATACGGTCAGTTATCAGTTGAATGCAGAGGTGGGTAGAGTAGCCAGAAATTGTACTCAAGTAAGAGTACTGTTACTTTAGAGATTTATTACTCAAGTAAAAGTAAGGAGTAGTCACCCAAATATTTACTTGAGTAAAAGTAAAAAGTATGTTGTGAAAAAACTACTCAAGTACTGAGTAACTGATGAGTAACATACACACTCATATCATATATATATATATATATATATATATATATATATATATATATATATATATATATATATATATATATATATATATATATATATATATATATATACATACATACATACATATACATTGATATATACAGTATATAATTTATAAGTATTTATTTTGCTGTTTTGTTTACATGTTAAAGGTGTTTTAATGAATATACATGCATGTTTAACATATAGATTCCTTTCTTTAATGAAGACTAGAATATAAGTTGGTGTATTACCTGATTCTGATGACTTGCATTGATTGTAATCAGACAGTCGTGATGATAACGTCCACGTTTTCAAATGGAGGAGAAGAAAAGTTCCTCCTTTCTGTCCAATACCACATGAAAGTGGTGGGTTTTTGGCATCCTATTTGTCCAGCTTCCATATTCGTTTTTATACACTTTACAAGAAATATATTGGCGTCAAACTCCGTAGCTTGCTAGCTTGTTTGCGCTGGCTTTCGGAGACTCTTGTTTTGAAAGCGCAGGCGCGATGGCGCGGCACTTTTATTGTGAAGACAGGAACGTCCTCATGTGCGGTCAGTCTTGAGGCTTTTGACGGTACGGTTGAAATAAAACAAGTATCTTTTTTCCCTCACACTTTTGATTGATTGATTGGAACTTTTATTAGTAGATTGCACAGTACAGTACATATTCCGTACAATTTACCACTAAATGGTAACACCCCAATAAGTTTTTCAACTTGTTTAAGTCAGGTCATGTGACCACCTGGCTCTGTTTGATTGGTCCAACGTCACCAGTGACTGCATCTGATTGGTGGAACGAAGTGAAACGTCACCAGTAAGGCAGGCACTTTGAAGGTCTGTCTGACAGACCAAAACAAACAAAGCGTGCATTAACAGATCGATAAAAATTAGTAGCGAGTAGCGAGCTGAATGTAGATAAAAGTAGCGGAGTAAAAGTAGCGTTCCTTCTCTATAAATATACTTAAGTAAAAGTAAAAGTATGTTGCATTAAAACTACTCTTAGAAGTACAATTTATCCCAAAAGTTACTCAAGTAGATGTAACGGAGTAAATGTAGCGCGTTACTACCCACCTCTGGTTGAATGAGAAGACTCCAACTGGTGTGCTCTTTGACAAATTTTAATTTCAAATAAACCCAATGGGGCTTAAGCTTAAACTGTTACCAACTTTTAAGCAAATAAATGAAGTACATTCAATTCAAACTTTAGAAAAATAGAAAATGTTGCTGGATTACATTCTGACAACAAAATTGCATTTGTGTAGAAATATTACCGTATTTTCCGGACCATAGGTCGCACCGGATAATAAGGCGCACTGCCGATGAATGGTCTATTTTTTATCTTTTTTCATATATATATATATATATATATATATATATATATATATATATATATATATATATATATATATATATAATGATTTTTTCGATTATAGGGTGCATTAAAGGAGTCATATTTATTTTATTTTTTTTCTAAATGTAAAACATTCCTTGTGGTCTACATAACATGTAATGGTGGTTCTTTGGTCAAAATGTTGCATAGATGATGTTTTACAGATCATCTTCAAGCCGCTTTCTGACAGTCGCTTCCATTTTGTGGGCGGTCTTATTTACGTGGCTCACCTTCGGCAGCGTCTTCTCCCCGTCATCTTTGTTGTAGCGGCGTAGCATGCAAGGACGGGAGTGGAAGAAGTTTCAAAAGATTGAGCTAACTGTTTTAACGACATTCAGACTTTGTTTAAATCAATAACGGAGCAGCCTCTCCTCATCCGGAAACAACAACACAGGAAATGAGTCCCGTGAAAAACCGTCTGACCGGAACTCTAATAACTAAAGTTCCTTGGGTGAATAATGTAAACTCACTACACCGGTATGTTTTGGCGCTTTCATGGCAAGTTTACTGACAGATATAAGTAAGAACTTTACGCTACTTTATATTAGAAATGGCAACAGCGGAGGATGAATGTCCCATAACAAGAAAATAGTGAAAAAGAAGAAGCTTATCGACTACGGCGTCGTCACAGACTACAAAGGTGGAGGCGCGCAATTTTTCAGGATTTATGCAGATCCCAAATACAGATCAACAGGTACCAGAAGGTAAGAAACGTTGCTTTTGCATAATATTGCGAAACAAAACGCCAGATAATAGGTCTTACCTTATACACACACCATAATAATACTCGTATGTTGAAGCACATCAAATGGTGCAGCCTACACTTATCTCTTATGTTTGACTGCCATCTACTGGTCACACTTATTATTACACCATGTACCACATAAAATTGCTTCAAGATGGGTAAGCTCAACCAAACGTATTCCTTACATTAGGCACACCGGGTTATGAGGCGCACTGTCGAGTTTTGATAAAAAAAACATATTTTAAGTGCGGCATTTAGTCCGGAAAATACGGTAGTCTTTTTTTTTAAGTAAATTCACATTGATTACGATTAATCATGATTTAAAAGTGTGCCTAATCTGATTAAGAAAATTACTTACTTGACAGCACTAGTTAAAAGACAATATCAACGTCAGCTTTGTGTTAACGGTGACAAATGGAATAATTGCCAGCGTTATTAGTAGGGGTGCTGAAGAACATCGATTCACGTCTGAATTGTGATTATTAGATTATTATTTTGAATTGATCCAATATTTTCAATAATCCATTCTTTGCAATACGTTTTTTTAAGCAATCTCTCTTTGTCAATGTTTTGTCCAGTACGCTGCTAAAATTAGCAAGCTATCCTTAGATGTCAATAATGTTTATGCATGAAAAACAAATAAATACAGTTAGCTGTGTCCTCGCTGCAAGTAAATGTTTGGGCGTACTTAGAATTTTACAATTTTCAGAGCAATTTTTCAGAGCTGGCTGTCTAAACCAGTGGAACACATAGCATTAAAAAACAGATGCCAGTCTTCCATACTCACTAAGATGTTTCCTTCAGTTAGTTTGTTCAGTTATTCAAGTAATTGGATAAAACACGCTTTACAGTGTATTTTGAGGAAATTGTTGGAATAAACAAATCTGCTTGCCATAACTTCCATTCTTCTAATACATGTACATCATCAACATTGAAATTGCGCTTTTAGCATGTATGCGTTAAGATATAAAAAAAAAACCCTGCACTGTCACACAGATAACGGAAACACAGACCATCGCTCTTGTCCACATAGTTAAAGTTGCGGGTCCCCCATGTGGTCTGGATTTGATAAATGTTTATTTGTTACGCTCATTACACGATTATTTAAACCAACATCATTTAAATCCAAGCTTTTTTCTATTGAAGTGTGGATTAATTGCCTTACACTTAATTGACACACACAGCAATCAAGAAGGGTCTTGTAAGGTGACTGCTAATATGATGCCAGCTCACTTAGTATTGTCAATATTTTTACTTTTTCTGATTACATTATGTGTCATTGTTTTTTTCCATTTACTACTGATTTAAAGGTTTGTGGTTTTTTTAGGTTTATTTTCAGATCGTGTTACAGACCCATGAAAAAATAAGCTGTGAGCCCAAATAAGGATCATTATTGCTTACAAGGTAAGGTACTGGGGCCAAGCTACAACCCTTTAAACCAGGGGTGTCAAACTCATTTTAGCTCAGGGGCCGCATGGGGGAAAATCTGTGATTAAAATCATGGCAATAAAACAAAAAAATAAAGACAACTTCAGGTTGTTTTCTTTGTCTTACTTTCGCAAAAAATAGAACAAACACATTCTGAAAATATTACAATAAAAATATAGAAAACAATACCCGGCAGAGGTAAAGTTTAGATCCATGAAGGAAAGAAGAAAGTGAATGAATGTTTATAACTGAATAAATTCACATATGCATAAAAATGTGTTTACTTTTGTATTATTTTTTTTATTAATTAAGTAACGTTTATGACAACCTTTTTCCAAAACACAATATAGAATGTGAGATATAACAGGATAATGCATACATTTATCATTTGTTTTCAAAAACGGTTACAAAAAAGTGATACCCCAAAAATGTACTGACTTGATGGGGTCCCTCTCCCAGGGACCCCATTTTGAAAGTTCCTAGCGTCAACACTGATGGAGTATTGGTGCGTGCAAAAAGCAGCAGGCGGCTGTGGCCTGCGGGCCGGTTCTAATACTAATCAAATATCATTCCGGAGGCCATAGATAATAGATGAGAAAATTCAGATCAGGCCCCCGGGCCTTGACTTTGACACCCCTGCTTTAAACTGTGCCGGTGCTTAAACAGTGCATTCAAATGATTTAAAATAAACAAACAAATGATGTTAGAATGTCTTTTTAGTGGAATATTGTGGCATGCAAGTGGAACAAAATGTTAATTCAAATAGTTCAATAATATAAAAAAAAAATGTGTCGTGTGTTTTTTCTATGTTGATTTAATAAAATAAAAAATAAAATAAAATACAATATATATATATATACATATATATATATTAGTAATTAATTCAACAATATGATAAACAAAAACAAATTGTCTTAATCATCACAGCAAAACCAACAACAATACAGAAAACAGAGAATGGGCAAAAAAGGACTGTCTTGTTGTATTGTATTGTTGAATTCCAGGCTTTGTGAATGCACCTTGCTCATCTTGGCCATGATTGGGTGGATAATGAAGAAGTGTTGTGTTGCTGTTGTGGATAGCGAGCTGTTGTGGACCCGAAGACTGCTGTTGGCGCGTTAAGGTCACCTTTAAGCTCTTGTTGCAGGTGGCTCAGTCTGCATTTATTCAGCATCAAAATGAAGCATCTTACCCATCCATTTATTTTATATGTCATCACTATGGCCACAGGTGAGCTGGAGCCTATCCCAGCTGACTTTGGGCAAGAGGTGGGGTACACCCAGCCTATCAAAAGGTATATATCTCTTCTGGAGTGCCAACATCCTCTGCAGTGGACATTTGTGCTTTGCACAGAAGCAATTGTAACTCAGACAAAGGGAACTGGGCAAAAACAAATATCCAGTGCTTAGGACACTGGTTCTAAGGAGGATATAGAAAAACAACCATTCAAATTCACACCTATGGACAATGTATTCAACTACCGTATTTTCCAGACTACAAGGCACACTTAATCAATCAATCAATCAATCAATCAATGTTTATTTATATAACCCTAAATCACAAGTGTCCCAAAGGGCTGCACAAGCCACAATGACATCCTCGGTACAGAGCCCACAGAAGGTCAAGGAAAAACTCACCCCAGTGGGACGTCGATGTGAATGACTATGAGAAACCTTTGAGAGGACCGCATATGTCAAATAGGTGGAATTGAGTCTGGCACAGTTTTAAAATGCTCTCATTGTTGTACATTTTTTATCTATCAGAAAGTAAAATTAATAATACAGAAATCAAATTACAGGATGTTATTAATGTAATTTACTCATTTTCCTCAACTGATGTACTAACATCATGTGGTTTATTCTGTACATATGTAGCCTCATTTACAACAAAACTTGTGATTTTGGACTCATTTTGATAATCAAACATGAAGTTAGAAGGGGATACTTTTTATTTCAGCATATTAATATGCGTCAAGATAAAGTGTCCCCAGTTATAAGTACAACACAAAGTGTACCGATTATCAAAAGCATTTATCTGGGTAGAAATGTCACAGATTACATTACTAACAACATCTTTGACAATCAACGCATGAATGTAACAATCGACATGTTTTATCATTACTATCCCCAATAAGCAGCAAGTACTGTGGGGAGTGCTCAGAGAGTATGGGGTATCGGACTGTCTGATTGTGGCGGTCTGCTCCCTGTATGATCAGTGTCAGAGCTTGGTCCGCATTGCCGGCAGTAAGTCGGACACGTTTCCAGTGAGGGTTGGACTGCGCCAAGGCTGCCCTTTGTCACCGATTCTGTTCAAAACTTTTATGGACATAATTTCTAGGCGCAGTCAGATGCGTTGAGGGGATCTGGTTTGGTGGCTGCAGAATTAGGTCTCTGCTTTTTGCAGATGATGTGGTCCTGATGGCTTCATCTGGCCAGGATCTTCAGCTCTCACTGGATCGTTTCTCAGCCGAGTGTGAAGCAACTGGGATGAGAATCAGCACCTCCAAGTCCGAGTCCATGGTTCTCGCCCGGAAAAAGGTGGAGTGCCATCTCCGGGTTGTGGAGGCGATCTTGCCCCAAGTGGAGGAGTTCAAGTACCTCGGAGTCTTGTTCACGAGTGAGGGAAGAGTGGATCGTGAGATTGACAGGCGGATCGGTGCGGTGTCTTCAGTAATGCGGACGCTGTATCAATCCGTTGTGGTGAAGAAGGAGCTGAGCCAGAAGGCAAAGCTCTCAATTTACCGGTCGTCAATTTGTCATCCTCACCTATGGTCATGAGCTTTGGGTTGTGACCGAAATGACAAGATCACGGGTACAGGCGGACGAAATTAGTTTCCTCTGCCGGGTGGCGGGGCTCTCCCTTAGAGATAGGGTGAGAATCTCTGTCATCCGGGAGGAGCTCAAAGTAAATCCACTGCTCCTCCACATCGAGAGGAGCCAGGTGAGGTGGTTCGGGCATCTGGTCAGGATGCCACCCGAACGCCTCCCTCGGGAGGTGTTTCGAGCACGTCCGACCGGTAGGAGGCCACGGGGAAGACCCAGGACATGTTGGGAAGACTATGTCTCCCGGCTGGCCTGGGAACGCCTTGGGATCCCCTGGGTGGTGCTGGACGAAGTGGCTGGGGAGAGGAAAGTCTGGGCTTCTCTGCTTAGGCTGCTGCTCCCCACGACCCGACCTCAGATAAGCGGAAGAAGATGGATGGATGGATGGATGTTGTGGACGTAGTGTCCAAACATGGAAGTGTTGTCGCTGTCTTAACATGCCTCCTCCGAAGTCATGTGCGCTCTCACGCAGGGGATACAAAGAATTGCTATTGTGACATTCAGTAGACACATTTAGAACAACACTTTCTTTCATCCAAAATATTAAGCTCATTTTTATACTTGGAAAACTCATCTCGCGGGCCGGATAAAACCAGTTCCCGTATGTTTTACATCCCTGGGCTAACCACTATTCCACTCTGACCATGTCTATGGTTTCAGCAAAAAAAAAAAAAAAGTCAAAAAAAATATCCAGGTACGGCCGGCAGTATTTCCTGTTTCACGCTGACTCAAACCTGACTATCAAGTGTGCTGCTGAAGTGCTTGTATAGCAGAGATTGGCTAAAGAGGAAGCCCTCGCTGAAAGTGATGATGGAACGGAAACATGAGATTGAGTCATGAGGGCCAGGAACTGTCTGGTTGACCTCTTCCCGATGAGGTGGACATCATCAATGCAAACATGGCTGACCTTAAAGTTGAAAGATAATCAATTGCCTTCGTTGTTCATTCAAAGAGAAACCTCACCCGCGTCACATGTAAACAATTCGGTTGGCGCTTATGAATAATTCAGAGATGCTGCATCGCAAATTGACGCTTATTCCGATGGCGCTAAATCTGGATCGGCGGTGACGACGTAGGTGACACGGCTTTCGACGCAGGGATAAGTCATTCATACGGAGACAAAAGACCATTCATATCACAGACGCGGCTACGGCGAGATGGAGCAACCACACAGAGCAGGGCTGGATGGATTCCTAATGAATCAGCCATGGAGGTGGACTGTTGCATCTCGGTGGTAGTCCACATACACACACACACACATACACACACACACACACACACACACACACACACACACACACACACACACACACACACACACACACACACACACACACACACACATATATATGAATGAGAGAATCCAAGACTGATAAGAAGCCAACCTGTTGTTTATGCGGAGGCTACATCATGGAGGAGAGCAGAGCCGCCTTAAGAAATCACAGTGTGTCATTGTGCTGTTGGTATTCACCTCATGTCGCACAACCACACGGGGGGAGGAGAGGGAGGGCCGGAACACTCATCCCAAGCCTTAAGTCTGGTTAGGATAAGTCCACTTACCTGACTGAGCCTGTCTTCACACGGCCATCTGGCGCTCTTCTTCCCCCTTGAGCCGAAGAGCAGTCGCCAAACACCGATCCCTCTACCGCTCCCGCTGAAGATGGAGCGTGCTCACATGCGACGAAGAGGAAGAGGAGCGAGGGGTCGGCACGGACTGAAGGGACCAAGGTGGTGGTGGGTGTTTGCGTCTGGGAAAGACAGGCGAAGTCGGACGGCTTCCCTTTTGTTTGTATCCTGGAGGAGAGCGGGATCCATAGGCGGCCGCTTCATCTAGGTGTATGCAGCAAGAGGCTGTGCGGTCGCCTTGGCAACAGAGCGAGGAGAAGTGAGCGAGCGAGCTGGCAGGGGAGAGAGAGTGTGAGAGAGGGGAAGTGCATTCATCATAATGGAGGGAGATACATCTTCCACATAACCTGCTTTCTAGTGTTGTCCCGATACCAATATTTTGGTACCGGTACCAAAATTATTTCGATACTTTTCTAAATAAAGGGGACCACAAAAAATGCATTATTGGCTTTATTTTAACAAAAAAATGGTAACACTTTAGGATGGGGAACATATGCACCATTGATTAGTTGCCTATTAACATGCAAATTAGAAACATATTGGCTCTTAATTAGTAATTATTTAGTACTTATTAATGCCTTATTCTTAGAATAATACGGGACGGCGTGGCGCAGTGGGAGAGTGGCCGTGCGCAACCCGCGGGTCCCTGGTTCAATCCCCACCTAGTACCAACCTCGTCATGTCCGTTGTGTCCTGAGCAAGACACTTCACCCTTGCTCCTGATGGGTGCTGGTAGCGCCTTGCATGGCAGCTCCCTCCATCAGTGTGTGAATGTGTGTGTGAATGGGTAAATGTGGAAGTAGTGTCAAAGCGCTTTGAGTACCTTGAAGGTAGAAAAGCGCTATACAAGTACAACCCATTTATTTACAGCCAGTAAGCCATTAACTAAGAGTCTTCCCTCAAAAACCTCAGAATTATTGCTTATTAGTAACCCTAACCCCAACGCTAACCCCAACCCTAACCCTAACCCTAACCATAACCCTTATATGTTCCCCTAGTGTCCAAGTAGTGTTACCAAGCCGGTAACACTTTATTATGGGGAACATAATATGTTCCCCATACTAAAGTGTTACCAAAAAATATTACGGTACATTAAACATATGTTTCTTATTGCAAGTTCGTCCTTAAATAGAATAGTGAACATACAAGACAACTTGTCTTTTATTAGTTAGTAAGCAAACAAAGGCTCCTAATTTAGCTGCTGACATATGCAGTAACATATTGTGTCATTTTCCATTCTATTATTTTGTCAAAATTATTAAGGACAAAACGTAGAAAATTAATTATTAATCTACTTGTTCATTTACTGTTGATATCTGCTCACTTTCTCTTTTAACAAGTTGTATCTACACTTCTGTTAAAATGTAATAATCACTTATTTTTGTTGTTGTTTGATACTTTACATTAGTTTTGGATGATACCACAAATTTGGGTATCAATCCGATACCAAGTCGCTACAGAATCATACATTGGTCATATTCAAAGTCCTCATGTGTCCAGTGACATATTTTCTGAGTTTATAAACATAATATGAATTTAAAAAAATGAAAGAAGATGTTGTGATGCCCAAAAATATCGACGTAATTATAGTAGTATCGATGAAATGCGCTCCTGTACTTGGTATCATTAGGTGTAGATCCATCAATGGCGTTTGTTTACATTTTGACGCCGGTGAGCTACGGTGTGTAGTGAAACATGTTTAGCTATTCCTCGTCCTGCAGGGATGATACTTGTAAGAAACATACTTTATTTGTCGCCATGGAGGTGAGGATTAGTGATTTAAAAGTAGCTAAAACACTGCAGACTGGGGACTTTAGCTGCTACCTATCGAACCATGTCTTAAAGCACCTCTTCCTGAGGGCATTTCAGTGTTATAACTTCACCTTTATTGTTATTTTTTAAGCCAAAATGCGTCCGTTCTCCTTTTTCTGTCCACACACTTTGTCTTCTTGTAAGTACTGCGTGATTGTGCGCTGCCGAACATGCTCGTCTGCTCGTAAAACCAGCAATGTCACAACCTGACGACGTCGGGGGCACATGGGGGGTGGGGGTTGGGGCTCGGTGGGTGTGCGGACCGGTACTTTTCAGAGGCGGTATAGTACCAAAGAGTACCGAAGCTGTAACATAACAAAATGTGGAAAAAGTGAAGCCCTGTGAATACTTACCAGATGCACTATATATGCTTTGTGCAGAGGTTAGATGGAAAGGAGCATAAACAAACACTATAAAATGAAAGTCAAGCAATGAGACCACCTGGTAACATACTCAGACTGAATGGAACATAATGATGAACACCATTTCCATGGCCAGTCATAAAGCGTAATGCATAGTGGTAGACGAGGGCCGGATAAAAATTAAAATTAAAATAAATGATCAGACATATTCCTAAAAAAAAGGGCACCATAATCCAGTAAAGGTACAAATGTATCTGTTACGTACGGCAGGGGAAGGAGACGACACAACGGCAGGGATCAGTTCAATAGGTTTATTGAAACTGATGATGATAATGAGTTGGGGTGTGTATGCTATTATACGTGAATGGTGCAAGACGATGTGTAGAATTAACAATGTAAATGCTACCAGAGTTTGTTGTATGTGCATGTTGGATGAATCCTTCGTCAGACCAGAGGGGCAAGGCGAGAAGACAGTCCGTGGGCAAGCGAGAGGTCAGGGGCTGGAGAGAGGCGACGAGGTCCGTGTCCATGCAGGGGTCGAGGATCGAGGGAGGCAGTCCAGAATCCGGTGGGAAGTCGAGGCACACAGCTCGATCACGGGAAACAGAGGGAACACTCCGGGGAACACAGAGAACATAAGACACGGGCACAGGGAAGGCACAGAGAGAGCAAGTACGCGGAGGGAAGCCAGAGTCGGGATGCTTACTACGGAGAGTGAACTACGTTCCGGCACTGGATCTTTGGGTATGCTGGTCTTTATGACGTCTGCCCTCATCAGACCCAGGTGCGCAGATTGCAGATTGCCTGCAGCCGTGCAGGCACATAGCCGCGATGCGGGAAGAGCGAGCAGGGGCGTGTCCCGGCGCGCTTTTCGCGGAGGTGCCGGCTGTACTTGCAGCAGATGACAAAAGGGATTGCGCATGCGCCGTGACAGTATCAATAGAATTTACTGTTTTCCCTGGACGAGGGGGCCCCGTTTTGAATAAACGCATGCAAAATTATTGAATGACAGGATACAAAAAAAAGATGTGCAAATGTTGTTTCAAGTATGTTAAATGTGATTTTTTTTTTGCACAAAAAAATGGCACAATTGCTTTACAATTAATTATATTTTTAATTTTTAAAAATTGCATTAAAATATATTCAAGTTGTCTTAAAAAAAATAGTTTAACACAAAAAAAAGTTTGTCAAAATACAATTCTGTTTAGGGCCCCAGTTTAGAAGTGTTAACTACTTATTTAATATTTTAGCATATCATGACCAACATTGGATTGAGACTGACATAAATAGAAGGATATCAAAGTCACCCCAAAGCCCATCGATTTTTCTACATGCAATGGAAAAAGTTTGGATTCCCCTGCTGTGAGTAGAGTTTAAAAACACGAAGCTGTTCCATGAACTTTAATGTCTCTCACCTTGATGCACATGAATGCCATTAAAAATAATTGTTGCGATGATCAAATTATAATACCAGTGTACATAAAGTATTGTCTGTATGTTAAAACACACCACTGGGTTACAATTAGAGACATCTAGTGTTAACTGTGGGGATCACCATGAATGAAGCCTTGCATTGATATCATTGTATAAAACTGTTTCAGCAAAATCAAGTCAATAGTGCAAAATAAGTCCACAAAAGCAAACATTACAATTGGCTCTCATTCAAATTATTTGGAATTATATTAGAGCTTTTTTCTGTGATTCATCATGATTATTCACAATTCAAAAGTGTGATTATTCAGACAAAGAAATTGATCGTTTGACAGCACTAATTACGGTATCATTCGTCATAAAATTATTTGTCATAGTACTGTACACTGTCAAACTATTTTGTGACAGTTGAAGTGACGAAACGTGTTTCCTGGGAATAGAACAAAGAGTGGGCACATGAAGAGAGTAAATGGGACAATTAATAGTGGCAATCATAGTCTGGGTGTGAATGGTTTGGAATTTATGTGTGAAGACTTTGCCCGGGATGATGACACTCAATCCCTGACAAGTGTGTGTGTGTGTGTGTGTGTGTGTGTGTGTGTGTGTGTGTGTGTGTGTGTGTGTGTGTGTGTGTGTGTTCTTGTATTTTTATCCTTCTTGAGACATCCACAAGGAAAAGTACCTTCCATATGAGGACCGAAATCATGGTCCCAATAAGGAAAACCATTGCATCTGATAGAGAATGTCTCATTTGCACCCCTGGTGGTGAAATCTATCAAAATTAGGGTGGTCCCAAAAAAATTGACTGTCAACATATGAAATAACAAGTGTTCGTAAAAATTTGAGGTGCTCCCCCTCTGGCCAAAATATGTAATAACAAGTGTGTGTAAGAAATTGAAATTGGCCCCCTTTGACCAAAATTACTTAAAAAAAATGAAATAAATATGTATATAGAGACATACTGTAATAACTTGAAGTAAATAAGAAAGATTAAAAATACAATTACAAAAATAAATAAATAACTAAAAGCAGTCTTTTTCTCACAATGTGTCGACATGTTTATAATAGAATTGGGAACAATGTCATATTCTTTCTGTTTCTGCAATATTGCAATATTTTCTCTTGAAGTTATTACTTTTTTATGTAAAATTATTACTTTTTTATAAAAAATGGTGACATTTGTCGTACAAAATTCTGACTTTTATCACAATATTGCCAATTGTTTTGTTGTTCTTGTAAAATAGTGAAATTTTGTCCAAAAAAATTACGATTATTACTATAATATTGCCAACATGTTAAAGTTTTCTCACAAAATTGTGACTTTTGTCGAGTAAAATTACGACTCTTTTCATAAAGTTGCCAAAATGTTAAGCTTTTCTTGTAAAATTGCGACTGTTATTGAGTAAAATTCAAACTTTTATCATGAAAAAATTTTGACTCACATTCTAAGTTTTACTTGTGAAATTGTGACCTTTTTCTTGTGAAATTCCAACAAATTTTTCACAACAAGCTTTTTTATATTTGCATAGTTTGTATATATTATTAATGTGGTAAATACAAATCTTTATATATCTAGGAAGGGTGGTACTAAAAAGGTCAGAATTTTTCAGAGGTCTCAAGAAGGTAACAAATACAAGAATGTGTGTGTGTGTGTGTGTGTGTGTGTGTGTGTGTGTGTGTGTGTGTGTGTGTGTGTGTGTGTGTGTGTGTGTTGCGTTTATTCCACATGCCCATTCAGAGTGGGCAGTGTTACTAGTGTGAATTGAAAGTGGAACATTTCATTTGGTCGTGTCGTGACAACGTGTGTGTAAATCCTGTGACATAAAAGTAATTTTTTATTTGAGAAACAGAAAATAGTCACCACTGCGCCCTTCCTGCAGGGCCCTGAAAGCTTTCCAACCCTCCACTGATAGTAGCCATCCATCCATGGAGACAACATCATTTCAAACATTAGCCTTGTTTACACTGACGTTTAAGTCCAAACAACACGCGCTGACAGGGAAAATGTAAACACACATGTTCTCTATCAGGGCAATTATGCCAATTTGCTTGGCATAAACCAACAATTGCAACACATAGTTTATGCAGATGGTGAGATGGGGGAGCAGAGTGTCTTGCTCGGATAAGGTATGCGATGACTCAAATGTTGTGGAGTTTAGTCCAATGCAAGTTTAAAAGGTACACTTTCTTGTAATAATAATATATTTTTTTTGTATAGCACTTTGCATTTGAATAACAAATCTCAAAGTGCACCTTGTAGTGACCTGTGTAACACTTAATAACATTTAATAATCACCAGCACCCCCCCCCGCGACCCCAAATAAGGGACAGCGGTAGAAAATGGATGGATGGGTTTCAAAAAGTAAAATTACACGAACGTAGGGAGAAGTACAGAGCGCCAATAAACCTTAAAGGCACTGCCTTTGCGTGCAGGCCCAGTCACATATTACCTACGGCTTTTCACACACACAAGTGAATGCAAGGCATTCTTGGTCAACAGCCATACAGGTCACACTGAGGGTGGCCGTATAAACAACTTTAACACTGTTACAAATATGCGCCATACTGTGAACCCACACCAAAAAAGAATGACAAACACATTTCGGGAGAACATCCACACCGTAACACAACATAAACACAACAGAACAAATACCCAGAACCCCTTGCAGCACTAACTCTTCCGGGACGCTACAATATACACCCCTGCTACCGTCTACCCCCCAAACCCCGCCCACCTCAACCTCCTCATGCTCTCTCAGGGAGAGCATGTCCCAAATTCCAAGCTGCTGTTTCGAGGCATGTTAAAAAAAATAATGCACTTTGTGATTTCATGGCAGTGCCATGTTGGCATTTTTTTCCATAACTTGAGTTGATTTATTTTGGAAAACCTTGTTACATTGTTTAATGCATCCAGCGGGGCATCACAACAAAATTAGGCATAATAATGTGTTAATTCCACGACTGTATATATCGGTATCGGTTGATATCGGAATCGGTAATTAAGAGTTGGACAATATCGGAATATCGGATATCGGCAAAAAAGCCATTATCGGACATCTCTAATGGAAACGTATTGTACTGACAATATACACATGGATATGTCCAGGATTTTATGAGGTGCCTAATGTAAAAGTTCTGTCACACTTTTCTAGCAAATATATTTATTAGATTTAACTCACTTCTCAGATTGTCTTAGCATTTAAGTTAAAATTAAATGTTGACTCTACATGTTGTATACAAATGTTAAATTAAACCTATATCTTAAATATAAATCTATATGTTATAAATATAAATCTATATGTTAAATATAAACCTAAATCTTAAATATAAATCTATATAAATATAAATATGCATGTTAAATCTAAACCTAAATGTTGAATCTAAACCTAAATCTTAAATATAAGTCTGTATGTTAAATAAAAATCTATATAATGAATATAAACCTAAATGTTAAATCTAAACCTTAATGTTAAATCTAAATCTAAATGTGTACACTAAATCAGTGGTCCCCAACCACCGGTCCGGGTACCGGTACCGGTCCGTGACACATTTGCTCGCAGAGAAACATTAAATAATTTATAAATGACTGCATTTTCTCTGACTTACTTTCGCCTGTCCCACAAAAAACACCAATAATCTTGTTTATAGACGTACAATAAAACTCCTCGTAGGAATTTTCCATTTGTTATATTTTTTTATAACTCTGTGACATGATACAATGCACATTAATGAACATATAAAATGTAACAGATTGTAGCCAAAGACTGATTTCCATCTGCATCTCATTGCAAAGTAACAAGTCCAGGGCTCCCACTAATTCAGCATTATAGTGAGTTGTATTTTTCATGCACTTATTTTTGTCAGAATAATTGTATCTAAGTTATCACAAAACTTTGTGTTGCCATGAGTTCCCGGCGAGAAGACAAAAGCTGTCTTTGATCCTACCAAGAAGAAGACTTGTAAAACTCCACTGTGTAGGAAGGAAAGAAACAGGAAGGTGATCTGTTTCTTTCATGTATTGTAATCCACAGAAAGATTTTGTCTTGACCCGAGAACTACAAAGCGGAGAGAAAGCAAGACCTGCCCACGCTCCAGGCACCTTTTCTTTGAACTGTTTTACGACCTTTTTTTTAAACTGTTTTGTAATCAAAGGTGATGGCTGTTTACGACCCCCCTCCCTTAGAAACAGCTCTTGCCATGTAATCAGGGAAAGTCCAAATAAAAATCTTTCGTCAGAGCGTGGTGGAGACTGTTTAAGAGTACAGCACAGACGTTTCTCCTTAATTGAGCCACATTTAATTATGTCTCTGTTTAATTCCTTGCTTCTTGTCTTGTTTAATAGATGTCATCAGTGTTTGAACCTGACAATTTTTGCTGTATTTATTTTGCACAAGTAGAAAGCCGGTCCCTGAAAGTAATGCCGACATTAAACCGGTCTGTGGTGCAAAAAAGGTTGGCGATCACTGCACTAAGTTATAAATGTGAGCGCTACATGTTAAATCTATACCTAAATCTGAAATATAATTCTAAATCTAAATGTGAGGGCTACATTTTTGCGCTAAACCTAAATGCTAAATCTAAACCTAAATGTTAAATATAAACCAAAATGTGTAACGATGCCGTGGCATGTTGATGCCGGAGGCCGTCTTTCCAGGAAGCGGCACAGCGACAGGAAGCAGCTTACAGGTAAGAAGAATGATTTATTCTTTGTGAAACATACAAAATTCAAAATAAACAAAACAAGCATGCCTACAGCACGAGAAGCTAACGGAGTAGCCAACAGGAAAAACTAAGCACATGAACATGGCAGCGCTTAGCTCAGGAATAGAATATGTAGACGTCGTAACTCATTGCACAGAAGCAAACAAAAGCAGCAGACTGAGTGAGGCAACAGGCAGGACTAAATAGCTCTCTGATTAGTGCCCAGGAACAGGTGAGCGTCCCGAACACTAATCAGAGGCAGGTGACACTAATCAGCACCCATGACACCTGAGAAACACAAAACAGGGGTGCTGAAACAGAACTTAAACCACACGTGAATGAAAAACGTAAATAAACTATGATCTGGGCTACGGATCATTGCAAAATGTTAATTCCATCCATCCATTTTCTACCGCTTGTCCCGTTCGGGGTCGCGGGAGTTGCTGGGGTTGCTGGAGCCTATCTCAGCTGCACAACTTATATACCTTGAATCTAAATGTGAACACTAAATGTTGAATCTAAACCTAAATGTCAAATATAAACCTAAATCTTTCATCTAAATCTGAATGTGAGCGCTAAATCTCTCGCCAAGTGTAAAGACGAATGTTTATAAGTCAATATTCCACCAATCCGACGCCTCTGAGCTGCAAAGCCACGCCCACATCTCTGCCTGTCAGTGCAGACACTTCTACACCTTTCTTACTGCGGAAGAAGAAAACATGACAGATGCTTAATGACAAATAATGCCAATAAAGTTCATTTAAAAAAAAATGTTAGCTCCAAACGTGTGAATGTGCATGGCGTGTTGAGACGATTAGACACTCAAACACGTCGACGCTGCACTTCCGCATTTGACAATAAATGGAATTGATTCTTACCTCCGACTATTTGGTTTGTTGGAGTACACCTATATCTATTTGTATGTGTCTTTTATTTTACTGCGCTCTAACTTCATGATTGTGTCACATATGAACTGTTTTAAGTTTAGATTTAACATTTAGGTTTATATTTACTAGGGCTGTGAATCTTTGGGTGTCCCACAATTCGATTCAATATCGATTATTTTTTTCAATTCAACACGATTCTTGATTCAAAAACGATTTTTTTCCCGATTCAAAAGAATTCTCTATTCATTCAATACATAGGATTTCAGCAGGATCTACCCCAGTCTGCTGACATGCAAGCAGAGTAGTAGATTTTTGTAAAAAGCTTTTATAATTGTAAAGGACAATGTTTTATCAACTGATTGCAATAATGTAAATTTGTTTTAACTATTAAATGAACCAAAAATATGACTTTTTTTACCTTTGTGAAAATATTGGACACAGTGTGTTGTCAAGCTTATGAGATGTGATGCAAGTGTAAGCCACTGTGACACTATTGTTCATTTATTTTTATTTTTATAAATGTCTAATGATAATGTCAATGAGGGATTTTTAATCACTGCTATGTTGAAATTGTAACTAATATTGATACTGTTGTTGATAATATTCATTTTTGTTTCACTACTTTGGTTTGTTCTGTGTCGTGTTTGTGTCTCCTCTCAATTGCTCTGTTTATTGCAGTTCTGAGTGTTGCTGGGTCGGGTTTGGTTTTGGAATTGGATTGCATTGTTATGGTATTGTTGTGTATTGTTTTGTTGGATTGATTAATAAAAAAAAAAAAAAATTTATACAATTTTTTTTTTTGAAAAATCGATTTTTGAAAAATGAGAATCGATTCTGAATCGCACAACGTGAGAATCGCGATTCGAATTCGAATCAATTTTTTCCCACACCCCTAATATTTACCATTTAGCGCTCACATTTAGATTTAGATTGAACATTTAGGTTTAGATTTAACATTGAGATATACTATTTAGAGTCAACATTTAATTTTAACTTAAATGTGATGAAAATGAGCTAAATCTGATAAAAAATATCTGCTAGAAAAGTGTGACTGAACTTTTACTTTCGGCAGCCCATAGGATTTAGCACATGAGAGATAATGACTTTGTAGAAGTTTAACCTTAGTGTATAGTTACGGACCTGCAGCTTGGCTTTGATTCCAATCGCTCATCCGCCTGCATAGTCTCCTTATCACACTCAAAATAAAAAGCAAATACAATAAAACGCGCGCAATTTTTCAGGATTTATGCAGATCCCAAATACAGATCAGCAGGTACCAGAAGGTAAGAAAAGCTGCTTTTGCATAATATTGCGAAACAAAACGCCAGACATGTCTTACCTTATACACACACCATAATAATACTCGTATGTTGAAGCACAGTACAATCCATGCGGCTTCATAGCTTACCAAAGTCGTACTAAAACATTTTGATAATGTTCTATATTTTCAATGGAACATTTAAAAGGTTGGTGTTGTTTACTTGAGTCATATTGCCATCATAGTGCAGCCTACACTTATCTCTTATGTTTGACTGCCATCTACTGGTCACACCTATCATTACACCATGTATAAAATAAAATAGCTTCGAGCTTCGGTAAGCTCACCAAACATATTCCTTACATTAGGCGCACCGGGTTATAAGGCGCACTGTCGAGGTTTGAGAATAAAGTCCGGAAAATACAGTAGTCATATGTTGTACACTCCTGAGAACCAGCGTTCTCTTCAGTAGACATTAGATTTTTGACTATTTATTTTGTCAGATTTACTGTCAGGACCTATGGTGTCAGGCCTGACCCTATGTTGTATTGTGGTGTGTTTGTTAAAGTTAAAGTTAAAGTACCAATGATTGTCACACACACACTAGGTGTGGCGAAATGTGTCCTCTGCATTTGACCCATCCCCTCGTTCACCCCCTGGGAGGTGAGGGGAGCAGTGGGCAGCAGCGGTGCTGCGCCCGTAAATCATTTTTGGTGATTTAACCCCCAATTCCAACCCTTGATGCTGAGTGCCAAGCAGGGAGGTAACGGGTCCCATTTTTTAAATAGTCTTTGGTATGACTCGGCCAGGGTTTGAACTCACACCCTACCGATCTCAGGGCGGACACTCTAAACACTAGGCTTCTGAGTAGGTAGTTTGGTGTTTTAGTTCCTGCCTAGCGCTCTGGTTATGTTCCTCTTCCGAGTTTGTGGTTTGCGGACCTTACTCCTGTCGGCCACTGAACGCTGAGTACCGCACCTGTCCCTGGTTGCCAATCAGAGGTATTCGTATTAATGCCAGCCTTGTCCATTGAACAGGGCTGGATCATTGTTTTCATGTTTTATTGTTTGTCATGCCAGTGCTTTGTTACTGCGTAGCTTTCCCCATATGCTTTCTGTGCACTTACTTGTTGCACCAGTCCTAAGTATTGGTAATTAAAGACACTTTTTACCTGCACGTCGTCTCCTGTCTCCGTATCTTGGGGTCACAACCACCATGCGAGTTCAGGACAGTTACATTTGCAAAAGATGATACCTCCAACATCCAGCACAGAGGTGCATGAGAAAAGGTGGTGTTTATTTAGTGCTTCAAAGGCATCCTCCTACATTGTTTCACCACCTTAACACATGGGATGATTAAGACCGAAGGAACACTTTCTTCCCATGTTCTTACCACCCCGAGGCTGTGGTTTGTATACACAATCTTCACAGGAACACCTCATTATCTTTGATAAGACATCCATTATGAGTTTGTGGCTGACAGCCAATACATACAAGCATGCATTAGCGCATTCTTCCATTGTCTTCTTTATTTGATTTGGAACGTTAAACGCTTTGGTTTATTTCCTGCTTATATCATCTTTGAAGGGGGGAAAACGTTTACTTTATCAAACTAATGTTTGAACTCCAATGAGGTCATTATTGTCTCTTTGTGCAAGTCTTTAGAATTCTAACTTTTGTATCTACCTGTTGACATTAATACACCAGAATAAGTCTGGGTGCATTTCCAGAGCTTGGATTGAGAAAGGTTGGGAAACATTTTTGCTGTTTTTGGACTAACTATTGGAATGATAACGCTAAAAACAGGATATTAAAAAAGCAACATCCATCCATCCATCCATCTTCTTCCGCTTATCCGAGGTCGGGTCGCGGTGGCAGCAGCCTAAGCAGGGAAGCCCAGACTTCCCTCTCCCCAGCCACTTCGTCCAGCTCTTCCTGTGGGACCCAGAGGTGTTCCCAGGCCAGCCGGGAGACATAGTCTTCCCAACGTGTCCTGGGTCTTCCCCGCGGCCTCCTACCGGTCGGACGTGCCCTAAACACCTCCATAGGGAGGCGTTCGGGTGGCATCCTGACCAGATGCCCGAACCACCTCATCTGGCTCCTCTCGATGTGGAGGCAACAAAAAGCAACATGTCTTTCTTAAACATAATTATTAGGGATGTTTGCATTTTTATGCTGCCAATTCCAATACCAATTATCTATGATTGAGATCGGCCGATACATTACAGATCTAATGTATTCACTCTACATTTTTCAACTTATTTATGGTGAGTGCTATTGAGAGTCAAACAATATCAACACAATAGTTTTAACAAGTTTCCCATTTTCTTTTATTACATTTAATCAAATCAAAGTCAAAAATCAAAAACTACTATCTAATACTATCTTAAAACCCTTTAATTTTTGCCCTCAAAATGATCCTGTGAATTGTTTCCTGACATTTCAAACATTACCAAAAACAACAAAAACATTTTTTTGGAAAAAATATAAATATTTTCTCTATCTTCTCTATTGATACAAATATCAATCAAGTACTGATAGTACATTTGGTATTTACACCACCGACTTATAGATCGATCCGCCCTATTAGTGTCGTGAAGTGACTGTGACAATGCTGACACACCAACAGTTGCTGTTAAAATATCCTCTCTCTATCTCGAATTAATGTAGTTGTTATTTTCCTGTTAATAGCTGCTTACTTTCTGCTAAAACAGGCTTCCATTACACTTCTTAAACTGTACTAAGTACATATTTATTGGTGTTAAAGATAAAGTTAAAGTACCACTGATAGTCACACACACACACACACATACACACTAGGTGTGGTGAAATTAACCTCTGCATTTGACCCATCCCCTTGTTCCACCCTCTGGGAGGTGAGGGGAGCAGTGAGCAGCAGCGGTGGCCGCGCTCGGGAATCATTTTGGTGATTTAACCCCCAATTCCAACCCTTGATTCTGAGTGCCAAGCAGGGAGGTAATGGGTCCCAGTTGTTTGCTTAATGCTTCCTTGTGGCCTACATAACATGTAATGATGGTTCTTAAGACAAAATGTTGCATTGATTTTGTTTTGCAGATCATCTTCAAGTCGCTTTCTAACTGTCTCTTCAGAATGTGCCAGTTTGTGGGCGGTCTTATTTACGTGCCCAAGTCCTCCTCCAGGCCAAGCACCGTTCGACTGTGTCTCAGCCCCCAACAGCCATGTTGTAGTTTTTAGCGCTTCCATGTCGAGTCTACTGACAGATATAAGTTGGATCTATACGCTAATTCGTATTAGAAATGGCAGCAGCGGAGGATTTTAAAATGCATGTACATGTATGAGTCAGTCTGCCCACAACAAGAGAATAGAGTATAAATAAGTAACTTATTGACTACAACTTTGACGCTGAAGCAACTAAGGCAAAGTACGTCACTAAGGTCTCAAATTCCAAACGGCTCGTTTGGACCAAGTTTGAAAGAAGGCAATATTGTTTTATTATCAGAATCAGAATCAGAAATACTTTAATAATCCTCGAGGGGAAATTAAGATTTTCAGCACAATCCCATTCAAGAGCAAACATTACAGGTAGACAGAACAGGATCGCTGACAGGTCTGCTAACTTCAAAAATGGTGAGAAACAGGTAGATGCTGGTGAGGGTGCGGGTGAGAAAAAAAAAATTCAGTCTTAGCCTGGGCCCCTGGAGAGGGTGTCCAGACAGAGGCCAAGAGAGAGAAAAACAACCTCGCCATAGCACACATAAACATGTGTGTAAGAGGGAAACATCAAAGAACACAATGGACATTAAAGACATTAAAGGGGAACATTATCACAATTTCAGAAGGGTTAAAACCATTAAAAATCAGTTCCCAGTGGCTTATTTTATTTTTCGAAGTTTTTTTCAAAATTTTACCCATCACGCAATATCCCTAAAAAAAGCTTCAAAGTGCCTGATTTTAACCATCGTTATATACACCCGTCCATTTTCCTGTGACGTCACACAGTGATGCCAATACAAACAAACATGGCGGATAGACCAGCAAGGAATAGCGACATTAGCTCGGATTCAGACTCGGATTTCAGCGGCTTAAGCGATTCAACAGATTACGCATGTATTGAAACGGATGGTTGTAGTGTGGAGGCAGGTAGCGAAAACGAAATTGAAGAAGAAACTGAAGCTATTGAGCCATATCGGTTTGAACCGCATGCAAGCGAAACCGACGAAAACGACACGACAGCCAGCGACATGGGAGAAAGCGAGGACGAATTCGGCGATCGCCTTCTAACCAACGATTGGTATGTGTTTGTTTGGCATTAAAGGAAACCAACAAATATGAACTAGGTTTACAGCATATGAAATACATTTGGCAACAACATGCACTTTGAGAGTACAGACAGCCCAGTTTTCATCAATTAATATATTCTGTAGACATACCCTCATCTGCTTTCTTTTCCTGAAAGCTGATCTGTCCAGTCCAGTTGGAAATGCATCTGCTTTGAGTGTCGCAGGATATCCACACATTCTTGCCATCTCTGTCGTAGCATAGCTTTCGTCGGTAAAGTGTGCGGAACAAACGTCCAATTTCTTGCCACTTTCGCATCTTTGGGCCACTGGTGCAACTTAAATCCGTGTTGTTACACCCTCCGACAACACACCGACGAGGCATGATGTCTCCAAGGTACGGAAAACAGTCGAAAAAACGGAAAATAACAGAGCTGATTTGACTCGGTGTTTGTAATGTGTTTGAGAAAATGGCGGATTGTTTCCCGATGTGACGTCACAACGCTCCGAGAGCGAATAATAGAAAGGCGTTTAATTCGCCAAAATTCACCCATTTAGAGTTCGGAAATCGGCTAAAAAAATATATGGTCTTTTTTCTGCAACATCAAGGTATATATTGACGCTTACATAGGTCTGGTGATAATGTTCCCCTTTAAAAGAGCAGAACTGATGCAACCAGCCACTTCTACACACAGTCACAAAAGTAAAACAACAAGAAAAAAATAAAACCTATACACTGTGGTGGCCTCTGCGTTGTTCCACGCCATCGTCTGCTGGGGTAGGGAGAGCATGGCCAGAGACAGGAGCAGACCCAACAAAGCTACCAAGAGAGCCGAATCTACCCTCAGCCGCCAACCAACTCTCAGCCAGCGTCCAGTCTGCATGTATGAGCGAGGATACGTCTAAGGAGGCCGAGGTGTCTGATACCTGCTCATTCAGCCATGAAGCTTGTCTGTCCTGGCGCTCAGTGCCAGTTCGGCAGCCCTGTCTCTTCATCCGCATCTCCTCCAGTCTCTCCAAACAGACTCTGGTGTGGCAGAGACCCAGCAGCTGGTCTCTGCCATGCCTACCTGGCTGGACTTATGGGGATACCGACTACACAAAAACAGGTACTTACAGGTAAGAAAAGTCGGTTTTGTCTAACAGGGTGCCTTCAAAGCTAGCTATTAGCATGCCTGCTTCTGGCTTGCTCTCGGTTTAGCCTCGTCCTTCAGTGATGATACTTGATAATGACATTTAAAATACTATTTTCTGCTATATAACTATATAACTATGAACTCCGGGGAGCTGCTTCACACTGTGTATGGAGACACACAATAGTTGCTAGCTGCTTGTCAGCAGGGGGACTAAAAATACAAACTGTGTCAGCCTGAGGGGATCAGTGTTTGTAAGAAAGGATGTGCCGATTGATCGATCACTGATCAGGATAGTTCGATTTTTGTAAGAAAAAAAAAGTATGTGACGGCCATTGCCGATTAATGCCTTTTAAAGCCGATGATCCGAAAATCGGTCAATACTAATTGGTGGCCGATAAATCGGCACATCCCTAATAGTTAATGTGCTCTGACTATTGACAAATAACAATTTGGGCCAACGTTTACACCTACTGTTTGACAATTTAAAGTATCCAACATGCAAACTCCAAAACAAAGAGGCAACTACACAATATGTAATTGACTCTAGTCTTCTACAGGTGACGTCAGCAGACTGCATCAGTCTGCTGATGGACTGATGGAGGTAAAAAGGGTTCTCCAAAATGTGCTAAAACTCGTTATAAAACAATCTTGAAATCACTACCGTGTCTATATGGAGACATTTTATCTGTAGAAATCGTTTTTAGGTCTAGAACTTATGAAATAGGCGTTGTTGACATTAAAGTGGCCCTTTAAATAAAAGTTACTGTGGTACTTCTAGGCAGCCAGTTTCTGACTGTAAATGTTGCTTCAGAATCTGCATGCGGTGAAGAGCGTCAAGTCATTTACTATTTGCTAACTTCAAGGCCATTTGTAAACTTGGTTGGTTTACAGGTAAAAAAATGCAGCCTAAAATCAAGAAGTGTGAAAATGTTGTTGCTGTCACCTGCATATACTTTATTTCCGTTTGAGGAACTCTGCAGCAGTGGATTACTAATTAACCCCCTCACACAGTTCTAACTGCATCTGTGAACCACCAAAAGGGGGAACAACATTATTTCATTGTTTTAATGGGTTTAAGCTTCTTCTTTCTATTTTTTTTTAAACATGTCCTTTGCAGCCACTCAGGAAAATCATATTATTGATGTATATGCCCATATCTGCTGTACATATTTACTTTGCAAAAGGGAAGTTTGGGATACTTCTCTTGTTGCCTTATTTATATTTGACTTTATTAAATGGATACATTTGGTGTTTGGCACAGCCGGACCGAAGCAGGAGGGGATGGGAAGGTAAGTTGCAGGGACACGGGATAAAACAGAGGGAGACAACAACAACAAAAACAACTGAACTACAACAGCAAATACGATAAATACAAATATGATATCAAAAAATAAAAAGAAGAGCCAGTTAGTGAGGTAGATAGTAATAACATGGCAATGACAATTAACATAGTTGCACTATAAATGGGGCAATACAAATACCAACATAAATAACAATTAGGGATGTCCGATAATGGCTTTTTGCCGATATCCGATATTCCGATATTGTCCAACTCTTTAATTACCGATACCGATATCAACCGATATATACAGTCATGGAATTAACACATTATTATGCCTAATTTGGACAACCAGGTATGGTGAAGATAAGGTACTTTAAAAAAAAAAAAAAAAAATTAATAAAATAAAATAAGATAAATAAATTAAAAATATTTTCTTGAATAAAAAATAAAGTAAAACAATATAAAAACAATTACATAGAAACTAGTAATTAATGAAAATGGGTAAAATTAACTGTTAAAGGTTAGTACTATTAGTGGACCAGCAGCGCGCACAATCATGTGTGCTTACGGACTGTATCCCCTGCAGACTGTATTGATATATATTGATATATAATGTAGGAACCAGAATTTTAATAACCGAAAGAAACAACCCTTTTGTGTGAATGAGTGTGAATGAGTGTAGGGAGGAATGTCTTTTGGGTTGGTGCACTAATTGTAAGTGTATCTTGTGTTTTTTATGTTGATTTAATAAAAAATAAAAAAAAATAAAAAAAAACGATATCGATAATAAAAAAAACGATACCGATAGTTTCCGATATTACATTTTAACGCATTAATCGGACATCCCTAATAACAATATTGATAAAGAATGATAAAAATTACTTCTATTACAAACATTACAATTGCTCCAAATGCAACAATACATAAATGTAATAAATACTTGAATTACAAAAGAAAGCGGGTGGGGGAGTGCCGACTATATTAACCTTTTACATTGTTATGCTGAAAAGCTTTAGCAGTGTGCCGTGTTCCAATCCGGTTTCCCCTGGGGCTTGTGTATGTTTTATGAGGCGTGATTGTATGCATGAGTGTATGTATGTACTGTTTATGTGCATGTGTATGTACAGTATGTATATATGTTTGTACAGTCAGTGTAGCATGTGGATGTATGCACCGTTTGTGTGTGTGTGTGTGTATGTATGTATGTATGTGCGTGCGTCTGTACCTATGTATGTGCGTATGTATGTATGAATATACGTCTGTATGTATGTTTGTTTGTATGTATGTGCCTACGTCTGTACCTATGTATGTGCGTCTGTACCTATGTATGTGCGTATGTACCAATGTATGTGCGTATGTACCTATGTATGTGCGTATGTATGTATGAATATACGTCTGTATGTATGTTTGTTTGTACGTATGTATGTATGAGCGTGTGTATGTATTTATGTATGTTTGTATGTACAGTATTTTTCTTTCTCAGTATGTGCGGGAGCCAAAGTACTGCCCCAGCCACCCAGAAAGCCTGGGCCAGCGACAGGACCCCCAAAACTGGGCCCACTGCGCTGCCGGGAAGGCCAACAGCAGGCCGTAAACAGACGCGCCAGCCCGAGGACAAGGCACGAGAGAAGCAGGAGACAACCAGCCCGCATTCCAGCGAGAGACCACACCCCACGCAGGTAGAAAGACAGCATGCCCCTACCCAAGGGGCCCAGAGACTCCCCGCAGCCGGATAGGAAGACTGCCCCGCCCCACCAGCAACTTCTAAAAAAAGGATGATGAAATGCAAAAGATTAAATCTGTTGGGGCTCATTATCATGTTGGAAAACTGCAATGGGCTGAGGAAAACCGATGACCATGTTATGCTTCAGAATGTCACTGTTTGGAATATCGCCATTGCTTTTTTACAAGTCAAGCTAATCACTCCACACAGCAGAAGATGTGCTAACACACCCTTTTGCAAGCTGACGTCACAAGTCACTTAACAGGCACCAGCTACTACTACAACCATTACATTTATTAAAGGACACAAATAGTCCAGATGACCGAAATTTCCATAGCAAGTTTTCTTTAAGTATTTTAGGCTCCTGAAAATGAATCTGTCAGTCGTATCCCATGATACCAATTAGTTTGTGAGTCATGGGTAGATATAACTAACTGTACTTGGAAAGCCCCCTTTCCGTCGCCAGACTCAATATGCCCTCCCTCTTGGTGTGACGCCATCTACAAAACTGGAGCCTATTTCCCCACATAAACAGTGTTGATAAAGGAATGTAAAACTATTATTTTGATCAATTATTTACAGGTTTTTGTCGGTTAATGATTACTTCAAAATTGATATGGTTAACATTATGAGCAAAGAATCACCATAGTCTAATCTCTACTTTTCTTTCCTTTCTCCCATGTCTTCCTGCCATGTGTATTTTCTTAAGGCTATTAGGACATTTTGAATACTTTTTTCATTCTTTTATTAAACCTTTCATGTCCCTGTGTGTTACATGTAACCCTGCAGGAATGTGAATTTCTCTTAAAGAGGAATAAAGTATCTATCAAGCTATGTTCTTTCAGCATTTTCTAAAGCACAAATCAACTTAACTCAAGATACAATTCCACCAATAAAACATCAGTAGAAGAGGATGTAAAATAGAATGTGTCAATCTTTGGTACTTTAACTTTAACTTAAGAATACTAGTGGCTTACCTCTTTATCTTTTTCTCTTTTTCTCTGCTTTTTGAGCGCTGATGTCTGCATAAAGTGTACGTACACTTTCATGTTTACAATATGAATATTATTAAGTTCCATAATAGTTCCAAGAAGGAGCCGCAAACTCCCGGTGACACCACAGCAGCCAAAAGTGGCAAAAACATGTACCGTATTTTCCGGACCATAGGGCGCACCGGATTATAGGGCGCATTAAAGGAGTCATATTATATATATTTTTTTCTAAATGGAAAACACTTCCTTGTGGTCTACATAACATGCAATGGTGGTTCTTTGGTCAAAATGTTGCATAGATGATGTTTTACAGATCATCTTCAAGCCGCTTTCTGACAGTCGCTTCCGAATGCACCGTTTTGTGGGCAGCCTTCACCCTGTCATCTTTGTTGTAGCGATGTAGCGTGCAAGGATGGGAGTGGAAGAAGTGTCAAAAGATGGAGCTAACTGTTTTAATGACATTCAGACTTTATTTAAATCAATAACGGAGCAGCATCTCCTTATCCGGAAATAACGACACAGGAAATGTGTCCCGTGAAAAAACGTCCGACCGGAACTCTCTAATAACTAAAGCTCCTTGGGTGAATAATGTAAACTCACTATACCGGTATGTTTTAGCGCTTTCATGGCGAGTTCACTGACAGATATAAGTAAGAACTTTACACTACTTTATATTAGAAATAGCAACATCGGAGGATGAATGTCCCATAACAAGAAGATAGAGAAAAAGAAGCTTATCGACTCCGGTGTCGGAACGAACTACAAAGGCAGGCTCGCGCAATTTTTATTTATTTATGCAGATCCCAAATACAGATCAGCAGGTACTAGAAGGTAAGAAAAGTTGCTTTTGCATAATATTGCAATACCAAACGCCAGATAATATGTCTTACCTTACACACACACCATAATGATACACATATATTGAAGCATATCATGCGGTGTGGCTTCATAACTTACCAAAAGTCATACTAAAACATTTTGATATATTTTTGAGCGCCGTGTGTTAAGTTATATATTTTCAATGGAACATATAAAATGTTGGTGTAGTTTACCTGAGTCATATTGCCATCATAGTGCAGTCTACACACTGCAAAAACTGATATCTAAGTAAGATTAAATATCTCAAATAAGGGTGATATTTGCTTATTTTCTGTCTGATAAGATAATTCTTCTGACTAAGCAGATTTTATGTTAGAGTGTTTTACTTGTTTTAAGGGTTTTGGTCCTAAATGATCTCAGTAAGATATTACAGCTTGTTGCTGAGATTTGATGACCTATATTGAGTAAAACATGCTTGAAACTAGAATATCAACTGTTGCAAAGCTGTGTCATCAACACTCACAAGTATAAAACTACTTTTTTAAAGTAATAATTTCTTACTTCAAGCATGAAAAAAAAATCATGATGCTGAGCGCATATCATTATGTCAAAATAATGGCACAAGCGTTTACTTAATTTAAGAATATTTTTCAACATATTGAGCAAACAGGTCTCATTTTTTTCTACCAAGAAAAGTGCACTTGTTATTAGTGAGAATATTCTTATTTTAAGGTATTTTTGGGTTCATTGAGGTTAGCTAATTTTACTTGTTTTGGAAAGTCTTGATAAGCCAAACTTTCTTGTTCTATTGGCTGATAATTTTGCTTAGTTCAAATAAAATACCCCTAATTTTTGTATTTTTTTTTCTTGTTTTTGAACACTGACTTTTTGCAGTGCACGTATCTCTTATGTTTAACTGCCATCGACTAGTCACACTTATCATTACATCATGTACCAAATAAAATTGCTTCGAGGTCAGTAAGCAAAACCTGAATTATTATTATTATTGAGGGGGAAAAAAAGGATTTTAAGTGTGCCTTATAGTCCGGAAAATATGGTACAACATGTAATCTACAGAATGTTTTCCCGCAGTTTCTGACTCAGTCTTTCTCCCCTGGTCAGTATTTTGCTAATTTATTCAAATTCTGCAAGAAAATACCATGATTTGGGATGAAGATGTTACCACAACGCATAATATGCAATACATCCAGTCTTCTGTAAGTGACATCATTAAGCTGATGGGCAGGCTGATCTTGCCCACATTTTGGAGCTAAAAGTGGGTGTACCAAAATGTGCTGAAACTTGTTTAACGAAAATGAGTCTAAAATCACTACTGTGTCTTTTTGTGGGGGGATTTTACCTGTTGACATCACTTTTAGGTCTAGAACAGTGACGTGCGGTCACTGGAGGCAGGTGAGGCCCCGCCTCACCTGCCATCATGGAAAGAAAAAAAATGTAAAAAGAAAAAAAAATAATTAAATTGTTATATGTATCCAGTGATTATACTATAAAGTTATTTTCCGTTTAACTTCACCAGTTTTAGATTATTTTTATTCAAAATCGCTGAATTTTCACATTTGCCGTTCAAATACTGAGAAGAGACGGTGCGGTGATCAGCAGCCAGTTGAGGCAGGTCACTCAGTTGTGCCTCACCATGGATTGCGGACTCGGCTAACTGCTGGCCTGCTGTGCAGTGAGACCGTATTGCTATATGAATTATATTATACATTTCCATAGTTTAGTTAGCTGAGGTGTATAATGTACAGTGTATTTTGTCAACAACTGTATGTGTGTAATGTATTTCTTGTGCTGAGCAATCATAAAACTGCTGCGAAGACGCACTGTGTGAGGCTCGCGTAATCCCGCCTCCTGGTGCCGGTTATTGCACCTCCGCTGTAGAGTGCACCCCCCGACGGGAGCGCCACACCAACCAAAGCCCACACCCAAACCCTCCACGTGCAAGACCGAATCCACCCAAAAAAAGTCACTTAACAAGAAGCCAAAAAGGGCAAAAACAACATTGCTCGCGCCGGAGGAGCCGTGAACGACTTCAGGGACACAACATTAGGTACACCTGCAGACTGCAGCACGGATTTCATATTTCATTCATTCACAACTCCTCCAACACGAACACCACTGTTCCCGCACTTATAAGTAAAGGTACGTTTTTTTTTATTAAATGTGCTTTTTTGTTTGCTACAGTTTGTATGTGTAAAGTTAAAGTTAAGTTAAAGTACCAAGGATTGTCACACTAGGTGTAATGAAATTTGTCCTCTGCATTTGACCCATCCCCTTGCTCACCCCCTGGGATGTGAGGGGAGCAGTGGGCAGCAGCGGCGCTGCGCTCGGGAATAATTGTTGGTGATTTAACCCCCAATTCCAACCCTTGATGCTGAGTGCCAAGCAGGGAAGAATGCTGGTATGAGCTTTTAAACATAACCCGTTAACTGCTGCCAATCAAATGGTGAATAAGATACTCTTTAGGGTTCATATGTTTGTAAATCTGACTGTGATGAAGTCAGTGCCTCACCAGCCATCAACCTCACCGCACGTCACTGGTCTAGAACTATAAAATACGTGCCAATGTTGTCACCATTAGGGTGGCCCTTTATGGGGTAATTTTGTTCCATTCATTTCACCTAGTACCAACCTCGTCATGTCCGTTGTGTCCTGAGCAAGACACTTCACCCTTGCTCCTGATGGGTGTTGGTTAGCGCCTTGCATGGCAGCTCCCGCCATCAGTGTGTGAATGTGTGTGTGAATGGGTAAATGTGGAAGTAGTGTCAAAGCGCTTTGAGTACCTTGACGGTAGAAAAGCGCTATACAAGTACAACCCATACAATAACCTTTTTGGGAAAGTAACTATACAACTAATTACTTTTAAAAGTAATTTTCCCAACACATGTCACATTACATGTTAGAACTATCGTTTCCTTCAATAAACCACAGCTCGCTAGCGTCGACAGCACTCATTGACCCCAACAATGATTCTAAAACCACTATGCGTGACTGGAGGCAATAGACAAATATCTTGTCAGTTATTTACTTTTCCAAGCTGTCCTCCTAAAGTATGTTTTACTTCTTTAGTGTTGTCTGTGGAGATATGCTGGAATAAAATGTGCTGCTGAAATATGAGGAGTGTACTCTCTTTGGCGAGATAATGTATCTATGTGTGTACGTGTGTGTGTGTGTGTGTGTGTGTGTGTGTGTGTGTGTGTATGTAGCGGTTTCCTGCACTGTGTTCTTGCAGAAAGCTGATAAAGAAAAAGTCTATAAATAAACTTAACATGAGCAGCTCAAAAATTCAAAGATTCATTCAAGGCCGCCATGTTGCTGACATCTAGCAAAAGGGGCCCCAGTTTTTTTTTTGTTTTTACGCTGTTTGATGCGGTTTTGGGTCAGTCAAGGGTACTGTCTTCTTATGGCTATCAAGTACAGGATATGTATAGTACACAAGTTGACTTGTATTTACACTTGTGTGGCAGTTACGATATATCTAAAAACATATCTTTACAAATACGTTTTTTTTGTGGCCACAGCTTGACCCTGGAACAGATGATTTCTTTTCTATGGGACAAAATGTTTCCAGATCTATACTGTAATCCACTGTTAATATACAATACATACAGTGCATATGGAAAGTATTCACAGCGCTTCACTTTTTCCACATTTTGTTATAGCCTTATTCTAAAATAGTATACATTTATTTTTGCCCTCAAAATTATTCACACAATACCCCATAATGACAATGTGAAAAGTTGTTGTTTTTAATTTTGCAAATGTATAAAATGCAAAACAAAAATGCACTTGTACATAAGTATTCACATCCTTTGTTCAATACTTTGTTGATGCATTTTTGGCAGCAATTACAGCCTCAAGTCTTTTTGAATACGATGTCACAAGAGACATCCTGGATGAAAACCAACACTTCCCATCCAACCTGATGGAGCTTGAGAGGTGCTGCAAAGAGGAATGGGTGAAACTGCCCAAAGATAGGTGTGCCAAGCTTGTGGCATCGTATTCAAAAAGACTTGAGGCTGTAATTGCTGCCAAAGATGCATCCACAAAGGATTGAGCAAAGGCTGTGAATTCTTATGTACATGTGCTTTTTCATGTTATTGTATTTTTTTAATACACTTGCAAAATTGTTATGTGTATCACAACTTACAAGTTCTACAACAACTACAACTACAACTTACTAATTCATGAGAACTTTAATGATTACTTATTTATTTATTGTTTCTGTTACAAACTGAGCACAGGAAGTGAACAAATGTTTTTTAAATTGCAAGGGCCAATTTAGTGTTGCCAATCAACCTATCCACAGGTGCATGTCTTTGGCACCCGGAGGGAACCCACGCAGTCACGGGGAGAACATGCAACAAACTCCACACAGAAAGATCCCGAGTCCGGGATTGAACTCAGAACTGAACTTTGTATTGTGAGGCACATGCACCAACCCCTGTACCACCGTGCTGCCTCTTGCTCAGTGGCCTTGTGGTTAGAGTGTCCGCCCTGAGACTAGAAGGTCGTGAGTTCAAACCCCGGCCGAGTCATACCAAAGACTATGAAAATGGGACCCATTGCCTCCCTGCTTAGCACTCAGCATCAAGGGTTGGAATTGGGGGTTAAATCACCAAAATGATTCCTGAGCGCGGCCACCGCTGCTGCTCACTGCTCCCCTTACCTCCCAGGGGGTGAACATGGGAATGGGTCAAATGCAGAGGAAATAAATAAATAAATGAGACTGTCATAACGTGGACTATGGCGGGTTTGTTTTCCCGAGATGCAATAAAAGTTGGAGCGGACATGGCGTGAAGGTAAAGACATATTTATGTTTACTATAACAAAAAGAACAAACTAAAGGTGCGCACAAGGCGGAGGTACAAACTTGACTATGAAACAAAAGCTTACACTTAACGTAGACTCAGGACATGAAACAAAAGAACCGCTAAACGTGACATGAATAAACAAAAACTTACTTGGAACAAGCATGGAAACGATCATGGAACAATGGCATGGAATCAACGCATGAGTGACAAGGGTAACAGCAGATAATGTCGCAAGGCCGACCAACAGAAAAAGACAGGCTTAAATAACAGTGACATGATTGGTGACAGGTGTGTGAGTCCAAACGTGGAACAGGTGAAACTAATGGGTAACCATGGAAACAAAACAAGGGAGTGAACAACCAGGAACTAAAAAGCGTCCAAAAAAACAAACAGCACATGGCCAAACAAAAACATGATCAACACAGACATGACAGAGACAAAGAAGTAATGGCATAAAACACCTGGTGGAGAATGTAAACCAGTATTTTTCAACCACTGTGCCGCAGCACACTAGTATGCCTTGAAATACAGTCTGGTGTGTCGTGGGAGATTATGTAATTTCACCTAATTAAGCTAAAAATATTTTTTGCACACCAGTAATTATAATTCGCAATTAATGTGCTGTTGTTGAGTGTCTGTACAGCGCAGGTAGCTAATTGCTTTGTCGTGCGAGACGACGATGGTTTGTCATGATCACAACATGCAGACGACAGCGGGAGGCAGCGTGCAGGTACAAAGGTGTCTAATGCTTAAACTAAAAATAAACAAAAGTTGAGTGCCGCTAAGAAAAGGCATTGAAGCTTAGGCATGGCTATGCAAAACGAAACTAAAACTGAACTGGCTGCAAAGTAAACAAAACACAAAATGCTGGACGACAGCAAAGACTTACAGAGTGTGGAGCAGAGACGGCGTCCACAAAGAACATCTGTACATGACATGACAATCAACAATGTCCCCACAAAGAAGGATAGCGTCCGCACAACTTAGATAGTCTCGATTGCGAAAACAAAGCAGGTGCGGAGAATAGCGCTCAGGGAAGAAATTAAACTGCAACAGGAAAAGATCAACAAAACAGGTAAAAACACCAAAATAGGAGCGCGAGACAAGGACTAAAACACTACACACAGGAAAACACCAAAAAACTCAAAATAAGTCACATCATGATGTGACAGGTCGTGACAGCACACCTACTTTGAGACAAAAGCTATAGTGACGCATGCTTGGTTATGGTTTAAATTTATATCCAACAATTGCGAGAACAACCTTTAATTGTCAATATCGGCTACTGAGTTTCGTTTTTTTATGATTTCTGCTTGTGGTGTGCCTCAGGATTTTTTCAATGAAAAAAATGTGCTTTGGCTCAAAAAAGGTTGAAAGAAACTGATGTAAACAATCTACGATGAGTTCAAGGACTGCTGAAATTAGTAGGACAAAACGGTGCTTGCCAAATACTCTCATCAGTGAAGCATGTATAACATAAACAATGGGATTTCTAACAATTAGGAAGGTTTGTGTCATGTTTTTTTCCCCGACAGAAAATATATTAAAACAAAAAAAAAATGTTTTCTTCATCATTTTCCATTTTCACACATCTCTGAAAGAGGTCCAGGGAGCCACTAGGGCGGCGCTAAAGGGCCGCGGGTTGCTGACCCCCGGTAAAGCCTCTTCTAGAAGTAATATGCACACATGTTCTGGTCCTGTCTCTGTCTGAAAGCCTACTGGATTAATATTTTTAAACATCTTGCAGATGTACTAAATTTTAAATTGACGCCTTGTGCAGAATCGGCTATTTTTGGAATTCCACCAAACTATCAAAAAATTAAGCAGACTTTTAGGGAGAGTATCGCCTTTGCATCATTAATAGCTCATAGAAGGATTTTATTGGAGTGGATATCACAGTTTGCCCCCAAAGCCTCCCTATGGTTTAAGGACCTCTTGTTTTTCTTAGATTTAGAGAAAATTAAATATAATCTGAGGGGTACACCAAAACAATTTGACTTGACTTGGGGCTGTATGATTAGTTACATTGCTAAATTAAAGACACCATTGGATAAATGTGACACTCATTGTTGACAATGAACATTTCCACTTACCTCAACTCTTTTTTTGTTGTTGTTGTTTTTATTCAGTCACACTTCTCTGTATATTTGTTATTTTTATTTGTGTTGTTAGTTTTTTTCCTTTTAGTCAGTTCGTATGATTCTCTATCTGCTCATGGTGAAGAGGAAGGCAGTGTCACGGCACATGCACAATCCCTCATGCCATCTGCAGCAAGTGCCGCCGGCAGCTCCGCCAGGAGCGCCCCTGGACGCGCCCCTGCTCGCTCTTCCCGCATTGCGGCCACGCGCCTTCATGGCTGCAGGCAATCGACAATCTGCGCACCTGGATATGATGAGGGCAGACGACATAAAGACCAGCGGACCCGAAGATCCAGTGCCAGAACGTAGTTCACTCTCCGTAGAAAGCATCCCGTCTCTGTGAATTATGTGAATTATATTTATATAGCGCTTTTTCTCTAGTGACTCAAAGCGCTTTACATAGTGAAACCCAATATCTAAGTTCCCTTTAAACCAGTGTGGGTGGCACTGGGAGCAGGTGGGTAAAGTGTCTTGCCCAAGGACACAACGGCAGTGACTAGGATAGCGGAAGCGGGGATCGAACCTGCAACCTTCAAGTTGCTGGCACGGCCACTCTACCAACCGAGCTATACCGCCCCTCTCCTCGTACCTGTACCTGTCTTGCATGTCCTCTGTGTTCCCCGCAGTATTCCCTCCGTCTCCAGAGATCGGGCTGTGCGCCTCGTTTCCTTGGACTTCCCTCCGGACTTTGGACCGCTTCCCTCGATCCTCATCACTCGCTCGGACACGGACCTCGACGCCTCCCTCCAGCCCCCGACCTCTCACTTGCTCACGGACTTCCTTCTTGCCTTGCCCCTCTGGACTTGTGGACAATTCATCCAACACGCACGAACAACACCCTCTGGTAACATTTACATTGTTAATACTTCACATCGTCTTACACCACACACTAGTAGTAGAATACACACTCCAACACCTCATTAGGTTCAATAAACCTGTTGAACTTATCCCTGTCGCTGTGTCGTCTCCTTCCCCCGCCGTACGTAACGGGCAGTACATCGCTACCCACTGTGACTGAAATGTAGGACGGCGGGTGGGTGGGGGTGTTATTACGGGGCGGCATGGGGTGGTGGGTAGAGCGGCCGTGCCAGAAACCTGAGGGTTGCAGGTTCGCTCCCCGCCGCTTGACATCCAAATCGCTGCCGTTGTGTCCTTGGGCAGGATACTTCACCCTTGCCCCCGGTGCCGCTCACACTGGTGAATGAATGAATGATGAATGATAGGTGGTGGTCGGAGGGGCCGTAGGCGCAAACTGGCAGCCACGCTTCCGTCAGTCTACCCCAGGGCAGCTGTGGCTATTAAAGTAGTTTACCACCACCAGGTGTGAATGGTTCTCACTTCTCTGTGAAGAGCTTTGAGGTTTAAGAAAGCCTTGAAAGGTGAAATAATGGAAAATTATAAAATATAGCAACGATTACTTTCATCCCATTGATTATTTGAACGTTGATGTTCCAGGCAATCTAATTTTCAGTGAATGTATAGGACAGGCAAATACAAGCCTTGGCTTTAGCCTATTCCTTTTTTGGTCATTATTTTCTTTTTGTGTGTGTATGTGTATGATTGTTAATATATATCATTTGTGCTGATATATTGATCACACGGAATGGTTGATTATATGACCGAAATAAACTCATTTCATCATCATCATCATGCATCATTTACAGTCATCTCCATTAAATATTGGACATATGAATAGTAAATGTGTGTTTTATTCGTTTTCCCCTTAATAGCCACCTTTTCAAAGGAGCAATGGCAATCAAAACTGCTCAGTGGCCTAGTGGTTAGAGCAGTGGTTCTTAACCTTGTTGGAGGTACTGAAACCTCCCAGTTTCATATGCGCATTCACTGAACCCTTCTTTAGTGAAAAATAAAACATTTTTCAAATTCAAGACAAAGTTATATGTTTTTGGTAACACTTTAGTATGGGGAACATATTCTAAGTAACAAAGACTTAATTTAGAGTTTTTTGGACACAAAGGGAACATATTCTAAGTCAGTGTTTTTCAACCTTTTTTGAGCCAAGGCACATTTTTTGCGTTGAAAAAATCCGGGAGGCACACCACCAGCAGAAATCATTAAAAACCAAAAAAGTTTTTTAAAAGTCGTTGTCACAATTGTTGGATATGACTTTAAACCATAACCAACCATGCATCAATATAGCTCTTGTCTCAAAGTAGGTGTACTGTCACATCACACCCTGACTTATTGCTGTTTTCCTGTGTGTAGTGTTTTACTTCTTGTCCTGCGCTCCTATTTTGGCGGATTTTTCTCTTTTTTGGGGATTTTCCTGTAGCAGTTTCATGTCTTCCTTTCAGCGATATTTCCCGCATCTACTTTGTTTTAGCAATCAATAATATTTCAGTTGTTTGTATCCTTCTTTGTGGGGACATTGTTGATTGTCATGTCATGTTCGGATGTACATTGTCATTGCTCCACAGTAAGTTTTTGCTGTCGTCCAGCATTCTGTTTTTGTTTACTTTGTAGCCAGTCCAGTTTTAGTTTCGATCTGCATAGCCTTCCCTAAGCTTCAATGCCTTTTCTTAGGGGCACTCACCTTTTGTTTATTTTTGGTTTAAGCATTAGACACCTTTTTACCTGCACACTGCCTCCCGCTGTTTCCGACATCTACAAAGCAATTAGTTAGCGGCTGCCACCTACTGATATGAAAGAGTATTACACGGTTACTCTGCCGAGCTCTAGACAGCACCGACCCTCAACAACAACATAATTTACAGACTATAATTACTGGTTTGCAAAAAATATTTTTAACCCAAATAGGTGAAATTACATAATCTCCCACGGCACACCAGACTGTATCCCACGGCACACTAGTGTTCCGCGGCACAATGGTTGAAAAACACTGTTCTAAGTAACAAAGACTTAATTTAGAGTTATTTGGTTAGGGTTAGGGTTAGAGGGTTAGGGCCAGGGTTAGAGGGTTAGGGTTATTGATTGATTGATTGAGACTTTTATTAGTAGGTTGCACAGTGAAGTACATATTCCGTACAATTGACCACTAAATGGTAACACCCGAATAAGTTTTTCAACTTGTTTAAGACGGGGTCCACTTAAATTGATTCATGATACAGATATATACTATCAGATATATACTATCATCATTATAATAAGGCCATGCCGGATAAGGCATTAATAAGTACTTAATAATGACTAGTTAAGAGCCAAAATGTTACTAATTTGCATGTTAATAAGCAACTAATTAATGGTGAATATGTTCCCCATACTAAAGTGTTACCATGTTTTATTACTGGTGCACAAAATGAACCGTGCATGAACATCACCTTGTTCAAAGAACAAAACCAACACAGTGCATAAACTCACAACAAATTACACACCCGCAAATCAGTCTGACTTCTGCTGTTGCCGTATCCGTAATACGCCGACAGGGAGAAGTTTTTATTTACACGATGAGTCGGATGCGTCTTGACCTCCGCCGAACCCCTGAGCCCGACTCACCGAACCTCTAGGGTTCGATCGAACCCAGGTTAAGAACCACTGGGTTAGAGTGTCCGCCCTGAGATCGGTAGGTTGTGAGTTCAAACCCCGAGTCATACCAAAGACTTTAAAAATGGGACCATTACCTCCCTGCTTGACACTCAGCATCAAGGGTTGGAATTGGGGGTTAAATCACCAAAAATGATTCCCGGGCGCAGCCACCGCTGCTGCCCACTGCTCCCCTCACCTCCAAGGGTGTGATCAGGGGTGCTGGGTCAAATGCAGAGAATAATTTCGCCACACCTAGTGTGTGTGTGTGACAATCATTGGTACTTTAACTTTAACTATAGAGTTGCTGGTAATTCTATTATGTGATGCAATGAAACTGAATTTAGTTACTTAGTTATAGTTTCAGTCTATTATTTTACTTTTATTATTTTTTTTGTAATCCATCCATCCATTTTCTACCGCTTATTCCCTTTGGGGTCGCGGGGGGTGCTGGAGCCTATCTCAGCTACAATCGGGCGGAAGGCGGGGTACACCCTGGACAAGTCGCCACCTCATCGCAGGGCCAACACAGATAGACGGACAACATTCACACTCACATTCACACACTAGGGCCAATTTTAGTGTTGCCAATCAACTTATCCCCAGGTGCATGTCTTTGTAATTTTGTTATTATTTTTTTTCTTGTATTTTTTGGGGGGGGGAGGGGGGGAATGCCTGTTTTCTCAGTACCTGTATTATGATTTCCCAATCAAATGAATAGATACATGTACCCTGCCTTCCGCCCGATTGTAGCTGAGATAGGCACCAGCGCCCCCCGCGACCCCGAAGGGATTAAGCGGTAGAAATGGATGGATGGATGGATGGATGAATAGATAAATATTATTTAAAAAAAGAAGTAATAAGAAGAAGTAATGTGCGTCACAACAAGTCGCGCATGGCTTGTGTGCACTGTAAACTGCATCACGAACTAAAAATAATTATTTTCTTGCAAATATTTGCCTTGGCCACTCAGCTTTGTGCCCTGTGATGGGACGATGCATTCCTTCACCCTTTGTGGTCAAGTTATGGGAGGAATGCGGGATGACTTTCAGTGCTCACTCACCAAGTTGGTGATGATGATGATGAGGAGTAGGAGGAGTGTAAAAAAAAAAAAAAAAAAATAAAAAAAACTTGACCAAACTTTCCCTCGAATGACGCGCTCCTTCTTGTTTCCAGAGAGAACCAAGGCTTCCCCCGTCGCACTTTGCCCTCCTTTATTCGCCGAACATAAAGAAGAAGTGTTTGTTTTTCTTCTTTAGTAGCAAACATTTAGTATGACACGCTAGCAAAAGGCTAACTCGTTACCGCGGCTTTCGTCATGAAGAAGTCGTCGCTGCTCTGCTTCGTCGCCTTTCTTCACTTCACTGCTGTCGCCAAGGTAACATTTATTTCATTTCTGTATGTCATTGCTCGCACAGTGTCACACTATAAACATTTTTAATAAACCACTTTGGAGTGAGGAAAGGGAGCAGGGAGCGCACCTGTTGCTGCATATGCAGGTGCTCATAGATTAGCATCTCAGTGGTGCTCAAATGTATTCAGGTATTATATCCACTCGGTGTATTTCATGTGTATAAAAACATGATAACATGAAATATATATGTAAAATATATATTTATATATATGTATATACACATATAATATATATGTGGCTTAATGTTTGTGGTTATAACATGAATGGCCCCTTTTAATAACATCACTATTACACTAACAATGTTTGGCTGTTTGGAAGACGAGAAGATGATGTTAATAAATCACCTTAATGATATTATAATAACACTGATCTTAAATACACCTGCGGAATTTACAAACCCTGTTTCCATATGAGTTGGGAAATTGTGTTAGATGTAAATAAAAACGGAATACAATGATTTGCAAATCCTTTTCAACCCATATTCAATTGAATGCACTACAAAGACAAGATATTTGATGTTCAAACTCATAAACTTTGTTTTTTTTTGCAAATAATAATTAACTTCGAATTTCATGGCTGCAACACGTGCCAAAGTAGTTGGGAAAGGGCATGTTCACCACTGTGTTACATGGCCTTTCCTTTTAACAACACTCAGTAAACGTTTAGGAACTGAGGAGACACATTTTTTAAGCTTCTCAGGTGGAATTCTTTCCCATTCTTGCTTGATGTACAGCTTAAGTTGTTCAACAGTCCGGGGGTCTCCGTTGTGGTATTTTAGGCTTCATAATGCGCCACACATTTTCAATGGGAGACAGGTCTGGACTACAGGCAGGCCAGTCTAGTACCCGCACTCTTTTACTATGAAGCCACGTTGATGTAACACGTGGCTTGGCATTGTCTTGCTGAAATAAGCAGGGGCGTCCATGGTAACGTTGCTTGGATGGCAACATACTGTATGTTGCTCCAAAACCTGTATGTACCTTTCAGCATTAATGGCGCCTTCACAGATGTGTAAGTTACCCATGTCTTGGGCACTAATACACCCCCATACCATCACAGATGCTGGCTTTTCAACTTTGCGCCTATAACAATTCGGATGGTTCTTTTCCTCTTTGGTCCGGAGGACACGACGTCCACAGTTTCCAAAAACTATTTGAAATGTGGACTCGTCAGACCTCAGAACACTTTTCCACTTTGCATCAGTCCATCTTAGATGAGCTCAGGCCCAGCGAAGCCGACAGCGTTTCTGGGTGTTGTTGATAAACGGTTTTCGCCTTGCATAGGAGAGTTTTAACTTGCACTTACAGATGTAGCGACCAACTGTAGTTACTGACAGTGGGTTTCTGAAGTGTTCCTGAGTCCATGTGGTGATATCCTTTACACACTGATGTCGCTTGTTGATGCAGTACAGCATGCGGGATCGAAGGTCACGGGCGTAGCTCCTTACAGGCAGGGATTTCTCCAGATTCTCTGAACCCTTTGATGATATTACGGATCGTAGATGGTGAAATCCCTAAATCCCTTGCAATAGCTGGTTGAGAAAGGTTTTTCTTAAACTGTTCAACAATTTGCTCACGCACTTGTTGACAAAGTGGTGACCCTTCCTATCCTTGTTTGTGAATGACTGAGCATTTCATGGAATCTACTTTTATACCCAATCATGGCACCCACCTGTTCCCAATTTGCCTGTTCACCTGTGAGATGTTCCAAAGAAGTGTTTGATGAGCATTCCTCAACTTTATCAGTATTTATTGCCACCTTTCCCAACTTCTTTGTCACGTGTTGCTGGCATCAAATTCTAAAGTTAATGATTATTTGCAAAAAAAAAAAAAGTTTATCAGTTTGAATATCAAATATTTTGTCTTTGTAGCATATTCAACTGATTATGGGTTGAAAATGATTTGCAAATCATTGTATTCCATTTATATTTACATCTAACACAATTTCCCAACTCCTATGGAAACGAGGTTTGTAATAAGATGTCATTTAGTATTTAACAAGAAGACCAGCACCGTCTATACCGCCAGGCATTTTCATCTAGTTTACGCTCGCACAGTGGTGTCAAACTCATTTTAGCTCAGGGGCCACATGGAGGAAAATCTGTGCGCACACGGGACGTTTTATTAAAATCTTGGCGTTAAAACTAAAAAATAAAGACAGCTTCAGATTGTTTTCCTTGTCTTACTTTGGCCAAAAATAGAACAAACACATTCTGAAAATATTACAATAAAAATATAGGGGAAAAAAATACCGGCAGTGGTTAAGTTTAGATCCATGAAGGAAAGAAGTGAATGAATGTTTATAACTGAATAAATGTACATATGCATAAACATTTGTTTTTGTTTTCTAATGTTTTTTTTATGAATTACATAGCGTTAATGACAACCTTTTTCCAAAACACAATATAGAATGTGAGACATAACAGGATGATGCACACATTTATCAAAAAGTTGGACCCCAAAAATGTTCTGTGGGACCCCATTTTTATGACTTGATGGGGTACCTTGGACCCCATTTTGAAAATTCCTAGCGCCAACACTGATGGAATATTGGTGCGTGCAAAACAGCAGCAGGCGGCTGTGGCCTGCGGGCCGGTTCTAATACTAATCAAATTATCCCGGGGGCCATAGATAATTCATTCGTGGGCCGGATCTGGCCCACGGGCCTTGACTTTCACACCTCTGTGCTAGTATATTTGTGATACGGTGGTAGTAGTATCTCTAATTAAAATAGGACAACTGCAAAACTGTCCTATTTATGGTCAGTTTTGATACATTTAACTTACCCGGTAATGTTTTCTACTGATGTTGTAGAAATTATACTAGGGTTGTGTAATATATATATATATATATATATATATATATATATATATATATATATATATATATATATATATATATATATATATATATATATATATATATATATATATATATATATATATATCCATACCAGGGCAGCACGGTGGAACAGGGGTTAGTGCATGTGCCTCACAATACAAAGGTCCTGAGTAGTCCTGAGTTCAATCCCGGGCTCGGGATCTTTCTGTGTGGAGTTTGCATGTTCTCTCCGTGACTGCGTGGGTTCCTTCCGGGTACTCCGGCTTCCTCCCACCTCCAAAAACATGCACCTGGGGATAGGTTGATTGGCAACAGTAAAATTGGCCCTAGTGTGTGAATGTGAGTGTGAATGTTGTCTGTCTATCTGTGTTGGCCCTGTGATGTTGGTGGCGACTTGTCCAGGGTGTACCCCGTCTTCCGCCCGAATGCAGCTGAGATAGGCTCCAGCACCCCCCGCTACCACGAAAGGGACAAGCGGTAGAAAATGGATAGATGGATGGATGGATATCCATACGATACAAATGACCTACTTTTGGCCGACAATAGAGCTTTTAATACTATTGTTATATTGTGATGATTAATGGTGACAAAACGTTCTAGCTGTGTCCCGCAAATTTGATGACAAGCGAATGTCTTCAATTTAGCGTCCTCGCTAGCAAGCTAGCGGCTAACATCCCACCAAAGTGCAAATCACTAATCCTTGTTTACAAAACAGGTAAACAAACTATGTTTATATAAGTATCAGAGGTGAAAAAAAAAAATAAAAAAAATAAAAAATAAAAAAAAATAAGTATCAGAGGTGAAAAAAATGATCGATTCTCCGATGCTGTCATGATCCGTGGTCCGGATCATGTTTTTGTTATTTTCTGTTAGCTTTAGACTCTAAGTTCCTGTTTGTAACATCTCTGAGTTTGGTTTGGTTGCCATGGTTACTTATTATTTCCACCTGGCTTTGATTAGTGTTCGCCCGCTCACCTGCTTCGTGAGCACTAATCAGAGGCATTATTTATGCCTGCCTTTGCCAGTCAGTCGGCCTGGCGTCATTGTTCGATTCATGCCGTGTCCACGTAAGTCATGTTTGTTTCATGCCACAGTTTTGTGTTTGTTCCAAGCCATAGTTTATGCTGTTTGTTTCATGCCACAGTTTCGTGTTTGTTCCACGCCATAGTTTATGTTTGTTTACCTCATACCCTGCCAAGATTTCTTGAGAAGATTAAAATCATCTCCTACCTCACGCTGTCGTCCGGTGTTGTCCGTTCTGCATTTCCGGGAGAACGACCCCGCAGTGAGCCGCAGAACCCCCTCGTGACAGATGCATCACGATTAAAACATTGGCGAGTCATGAATCGATGGGCGAATGTCCAAATAGCACTTATTTACGTATGTTGAAAAAAGTAATTCAGATGCTTCTCAAATGTGGCATAGATGCTAATGTTCGCTAAATGTTACTTTGAGGTTTGGTTCCATAGGAAAACCATTCGCTAACATGCGTTAGCTGGGTTGGCATGGACACACACGGAGGAAGGAGGAAGAGGGAGCAAACTATGCTAGCCCTGGAGCTAAGCTAGCTTGAATGTAGAGTATTTAAAACAAGTAAAGTATAAATACTTTGGACACTTCAGTAGAAGGCTAATAGGAACCACGTTCCAACAGAGAGTAACCAGCTAAGAAGAGGATATTAGCAAGTAGATTAGTAAATCAGGAGAGACAATAATATCCATAAATATGAATGAGCAGATGGACGAGACACGTCTTTGATTATTTATTATTAATATGCAAAATATTTACTGATCATCAAAACGACCACAGTACTTGGAGAAGATGCAAATATAATTATTTGGCACGCGCAATGTGATTTTTCAACACTCATCACCGTTTTGCGAGCACTAGTTAGCGTTTTATTTAGCACGTGTCAGAAGGACGTGCAAACTGACAGTTCCAGGATCAGTGCTTGCGCTGCAAAGACAGACGACGGACAGACGAGAAACCTCCGTCTTACGTGTGTGTGTAAACATTTTGGACGGCCAGAAATAAAAAAATATTTGAGATATCGTCTGTTCAGCAATTTCCTTTTATAATTGCATTGCTGCTGGATGCTACACCACACACTGTAGGAAGATACAAGCAGCCATGCCAACTGCTTAGCCAGAGCTCTTCAATGTAAACAGAGATGGATGGATTGATACAAATATCGACATTAACGATACCAAGTATAGTATCAGTGTATGGTTATTACTACAGTGATTAGATCAATGTTTTATTATCACAAAATTTCAATGGTTTTTGTTATTGTTTACAAACACAGAAAATGTGTTGTTGGTCACAAGAGGGCTTTAAATGCAAAAACCAAAGTAGAGCCAATAGTAGTTTCTGCTTGTGTTCAGTTTTTTTGCACTATTGATTTTATTTTGCTTTAAATATTGTATGTAAAAAAAGAGAATAATAAAATAATTTGTATATTTTGTTAATACTGTTACACCGCTTTCCTGTGTTCTTTTCTGATTATAGTTGTGGTAAAGAAATGTGTTTATGATTTAATGATCTTTAAAAATGTAAGTACCAATATCAGCATTGGTATGACCAATACTGCCCCTGTAACTACTTAGTATTGATACCCAAATAAACTGATGTAAATATCTAAACAACAGAAGAATAAGAGCTTATTACATTTTAACAGACGTGTAGGTAGAACCGTGTTACAACGGAGAGTAAACAACTAAAAAACTAGGTACTACTACTACTAAGTAAATTAGCCAGTAGATTAATTATAGTTTTGAGAAAATAATACAACAGGAAATGACGCAATATGTTACTGCTTTGAAATGGTTAAATTATCGTCAACATATAAAATAATATTTATAATAATTATCTTGTGGGTTATGTAGGCTATATGAACCATGGCAACCTGCTGCTTAAAATGGCTTGCCCCTTGAGGGATTAATAAAGTTGTTTTAAATTGAATCGAATGGAATATGTTGTGATATTTAGTGTTTTCGCAAGAGGCTGCAATAAATATCACATAGATTTCAGGACATATTGCCCATTGCTATACTATATTATACATTAATGCTGAGCTTTGATTGAGCTAAATAATTTAAAACAAATATATATATATATATATATATATATATATATATATATATATATATATATATATATATATATATATATATATATATATATATATATATATATACATATATATATATATATATATATTATTGAGGTTGTAGTGGTATTGAACTGCGCTGTATCATGCAATGTAGCTGAAAGGATTACAGTATATTAAAAACATACTGTATTTCATGAGGCTGTACAGCACAGACTTATTTTTTAAACTTCAAATTATTATGCTCTCTAATTTACGTGTGGCGAGTCAGAAGAGGCTAGCACATAAATAAAGATGTTACAGTAGAAAACACAGTTACACTTAGGCAGCGTATTAACAACGCAACACTGTCCATCTCCAGGAAAAGCTCTGTTACTTTGTTGTAAAAGTCCTTCTTATTTGTTTTGCTGCGCGTTTCCTCGTTGTAGAAAAACAGAGAAAAAAGTTCCTTCCAGCTCACGTACTCTACATTCACGGTGAGGAATTAGTACTGTGTGCCTCGCCGTATGACAATTTTCTACAGTTTATTGTCCGATTCGCAAGACTAATGATGTCAGGTGTATAAAAAATATATTGTCGACACGTTGACAAACAGAAACGGCCATGCATGCGCTACGGATTGGCGATTTGCCTTAAAATATATATCACAATATATATTGCAGCCTCCTGCGATAACAATATATAAAACTAAATATATACAATACTAAGTAGTAGTTACACTATTGGTCCAACCAATGCTGGGACTGATACTTCAAATTTTAAAAATTATTGAATGATTCAATTTCTGTTGACAATTATAATCAGACAAAAACACTGGATGGCGGTTTAACAATATCAATTACATATTTAATCTTATCTTATTATTGGATCTGATTTCAACCCTTTAGTTTTTCCCCCTTAAAGCACTCCTTTGTCTTATTTTCTTAATTTGTAAACAATAACAAAAATGACAAAATATTTTATGATAGTAAAAAATATCGATCCAAACACTGTAGTATCGACCAAACACTGATGCTATACTTGGTATCGTCACTGTGTATATTCGTATCAATCTGGCCACCTTTGTTTATATTCAAGAGATCTAGTTTGCGGTTGGCATATCTTCTTACAGTGTGTTGTGTAGCCTGTTTAGCTATCTCTCGTCCTCCAGTAATGATACTTGTAGGAACAGCAGTTTATTTGCCTCCAAGGATGTGAGGAATGCTGTCTTCGAAGTGGCTTTACGTTTTAGAGGGACATTAACTGCTAGCTAGAATGCTACATTGCGTTTAAGATGCATTTATCGCTGTCAAATAAGCGGGACACTGCTAGAATGCGTCATCAACATGCATTAACATGATACAACGATAGTATTACAAGCTCTATTGTTGGTTAAATGTGTATCGTTTATATCAGGGGTCGGGAACCTTTTTGGCCGAGAGAGCCATGAAAGCCAAATATTTTGAATTGTATTTCCGTGAGAGCCATATAATATTTTTTAACACTGAATACAACTAAATGCATGCAATTTTAACACCACCATTTAGAGTCTAACAAGTCTCTTATTATTTTTAATAACATTGTTATTCTGAAGCTAACCGATAATAAATAAAATACTTCTTACCATTAATGCAACTTCTTGAACAGGATGGACAAATTAAAATGCATGAGAGTGTTTTATATTTTGAACGTTATTTTTAACACTGTGATTACCAGCGGAATTATTAATTACTTATCTGAGAGCCAGATGCAGTCATCAAAAGGTTCCCTACCCCTGATTTATATGGTACATCATCACTGCGTTCTACCCTAGCGTGCACCATCCAACACAGTTAATGAAGTACTGCACAATCACAGGTTAGGCTCGGCTCAGGTCTCTGCCTTGTATTTGGTCAGGAAATGTGCAAATTCAGTGATTTCTACTTCAGAAAATGTTAAAACATAAACACAAATAAAAATAAATGTACAACCCAGTTCAATGGCCAAATATTATTTATTTTATGTCATTATTCATTTCTGTCTCATCTTTCTTCCCTGACTGTACGTCAATGCCATACAGTTATACACTACTGTGAGGCTTGACCATAATAATACATATCTTGACAGAAGGAGCGTGACCATCTTTTTCGATCGTTAATTATGCAGGTGTACTAAATGAAGAGACTGGTGAGGGTTACAGTAACTATACTGGTTTGTGGATTTTCAATTAGGGAGAGCTCAGACCAGTGGTACGAGTTACTGTGGACAGTGTTAGGAATGTACTATTACATAACAGCTGTCTGTAACTGTGTGTGTGTGTGTGTGTGTGTGTGTGTGTGTGTGTGTGTGTGTGTGTGTGTGTGTGTGTGTGTGTGTGTGTGTGTGTGTGTGGACTGAGCAGAGGCCCACCTGTCCTTACCACACTGGTCTTTCTGGAGAGAGAAAAGGTGATAGGGGTTGAGAATGGCATGTGTGTGACCAACACAGAGAGGTCCCAGATGGATTGAGATGCTGCTCAGTGTCCCATTCAGCCCAGTGATGACGCCACAACTCGCGCTCACACACCCGTGCCACCTTTTGACGTACAGCCTTTAATCACCTCAGTGATGTAATATTTCTCAATGTTCCAGTCAGTAGTATAATATAGAAATGGTCTTTGTAAATAGGGTTGCGCAATATAGACGATAAAAATTATATATCATATTGACCAACGTTAGAGCTTTTAATACTATTGTCATGTTGTGTTAATGCATGTTGTTGACTGGCAAACAAACGCATCCTCAATGCACTACCATGAATTGATTAACGTGGACCCCGACTTAAACAAGTTGAAAAACGTATTTGGGTGTTACCATTTAGTGGTCAATTGTACGGAATATATACTGTACTGTGTAAACTGTACTGTTTCATATAATGTATTCTCTTCCTTTGCAATCTACTAATAAAAGTTTCAATCAATCAATCAAACTAATATCTCTCCACGGTGAAAAGCCACTTTCAAGTCAGCTATCGATCCTCACCTCCATAAAAAAAGTTTCAAGTTTTATTAGCGCTGGAGGACGTGGAATAGCTAAACATGTTTCATGACACACCTAAGGATGACATGCTAACTACAAACAAGCTAGAAGCTCTTGAATGTAAACAAAGGTAGGCGGATCTATACAAATATCGACAGTAACGATACCAATTATAGTATTAGTATATGGTTGATACTACAGTGATAAAAATCAACATTTTTTATGATAAAAAAAAAGGTGTCGCTTCTGTTATTGTTTACAAACTCAGGAAATGAATCCTTGGACACAGGAGGGCTTTAAGGGCAAAATGAATTGATTTCAATCAGAGCCAATTGTAGGAAAATATTTGATATTGTTACATTACCGTTCTGTGTTTTGTCTGATTATAATTGTGATCAAAAATCGAATCATTGAATGATCTTGAAACTTTGAAGTTTCAGCATTGGTATGACCGATACAGTCCCTGTAACTACTTGGTATTGGATCAGTACACATATTTGTAATAACGCCCAAAACTAATGTAAAGTATTCAAACTACAGTAGAATAAGTGCTTATTACATTTTAACAGAATTGTTGCTAAAACAATGTTACAATGTAAAGTAAACAGCTTTTAACAGTAAGTTAGCAAGTCGACTAATGATAGTTTTGACAAAATAATGACGCAAAATGTTACCATATAAATCAGCAGCCAAATTAAGATAATTTGTAACCCGTTTTGCAATGGTTCTATTAGTGTGGTGTCCAGTGTGTCACATTAGACATCACACATGTAGTCTTACTGTACATAAAACACTGCACTCCAACAATGTGGCTGATAAACTATAGTTCAGGGGTGTCCAACTTTTTCCACCAAAGGATGCACACTGAATGTTCAAATAATGTCTACATAACCACCCTTCTACGTGTATTTTCATATATATTTAAAGACAAAACCTATGGACAACTCCACTTTATCTCACTGCATCCTTTTGCTCTGTTTCTCCCATTTCCACTGTTGTTTTATTGTTTGATTTTATTTCTATAATGTGCTGTAGGCCAATAAAAACAAGCACGCACCACAAATGGGGCTGTTTTATACATGTTCGGAGTGAAAAATTCAGTTTTTACCTGAGAAATGGATTTAAATGAGTCACCACTCTGGGCAATCATCAAATGCAGAAGTAGTGACATATTTTTACTCGCAAATGAGGAAGTTGTATTGAACATTCACAGGACACTTGCAAGATGTACACTTTTGTTCAACTTTGTATAACAAAAAAAATAGTTAATTTTATTTTGCAAAAAAACACAGAAACCGTTTACAATATTTTAGATAAGATGAGTAGTTAGAAAATTGATTACGTGGTTAATCATTGGTAATTTAATATGGTATTTTTGGAGCATTTTTAACATTAGAGTATACTGTGTGGTATGAAGGTTATGACACTTGATATCGTACTCCACTAAAAATAACAGTTATCCAAAGTGAAATACCAGAAACCTCAAAGCTTGGTTATTAGTAGTTAATACTGGAACATTTTAACAACCACAGAGTGACACATTTAGTCAGAAACACATGTGCAATTGAGGAAGTCCTGCCTGAAATACGGGACATTTTTTACTTCCTCAATCAGTAGTTTACTTTGCATAGTATTATTACCCATGTAGTGTTTCTTCTGTCACAGTCAGAAAATAACATCACACTTTACTGCATGTTGGGTTCTGTCTTAACTTTACATAACTATATTATCAGAGTTGTTGCTTTACTATATTGTTTGGCATTGTTTCCAAGATGGTGCTGGTTTCAACCCAGACCATTACAAGAAGAAGGGCTGATTATACAGTAATTCTATGACCTGGTTATACAGTAATGACAAAGTCAAACTTCGTCATTACTGTATAACCAGGTCATTTGAAAATTTTTAAATATTCACAAAACTTTTCTCATGCCTGATATCATGCAAGGCTTCAGCCTCAGTGAGCATTTAAGGCTTACTCCGACTATTGTTGGCAGTTTTTTTGTTCTGTTTATATGTGGTTACCAGTAATGGAAGAATAGGAAAAGTGTGTCAATAACCATAGACTAAGGCTGGGCGATATGGCAAAAACAATTATTACTATTAATTTTTTCATATCATCTGATCTCGATTAATATTACAATTTGTATTTTTATTTTTTATTATTATAGCAGATTGTCCCGTGCAGGATTATACAGAGTACCACATCCCTACTGTTTACTACTGCAGTATCTTGTAAAAGGCATTTCCGTCATGTTGGATTTAGGTAATACAAACGTATATGCTAACAGCTGACAACTGTCCTTTTGTTCATATTTATGATCGTGCTTACCTCTAGTAAGCACGATTATAAATATGAACAAAATGACAGTGTGCAACAGTACAGGTAACCCACGCTACCATCCGTACTTGGTTTTAGAGCCACGGTTCTGCTTCTTTTTCGCTACGTTTTATGGGGGAAAAGAGAACAACTTTTTTTCCCTCTCAAAGTTCTTTTGTTTTTTTGCTTGTCATCACAAACATTCTGCACTAAACAACGTGTCAGTGGTGTACTGAATACTACACAACTTTTATTTCAAGTTAATACAGTAAAGTGCAGTTTGAATTTAAGGTTCTGTAACATAATGTGAACTTTTTGAGTTATGTTGCTAACCAATAGACAAACAAACCCTGGTGAAAACATAACCTCTTTGGCGTAGGTAAGAAAGTCTGTGTTCCGCAAAGCAAAGCACACTACTTTCGTCTGGAGCGTTCCCAAGGTGACACAGAGCCAGCTGTTCACGTCGCATCGCACGGAAGGAAATCACCGAAAAAAACTGTACATTGCGGTAAATACGAGTAAACTGAAAAACTTCTTGATGAATCCTCAATCCATCCATCCATTTTCCAAGGCCTATTTCTATTGATGTCGCAGGGGGACGGGGGGGCGGGGACTAGAGCCTATCAAGCTGTGCTCGGGCGGAAGGCAGGATACACCCTGGACAAGTCGCTATCTCATAAACCGTCATCCCAAAAAGATATTTGAAGCCAGCAAAGCCAAACATCCGTTTGTGAGGTATAAACATTAGTAGAAGTTAAAGTATTAGTTACCTTTTCTTAGAGACAACATTTTCCAGACTGATACAAACATGTCTACTGTGGAGGACACTGCTTGTCAGAAAGTAAAAGTTGAAAGACACTAAAGTGAACAATATTGTTTTACACTGGATGTTTACATTGTCACTTTAAAGACACTCAACTAAGTTTTGTTTTTATATTTGATTTAAACAGTGGATGCTCCTGCGCAATTATTTGCACTTAAAAATACATGTTTGTAGTAATAGATATGATTAGAACATTTTAGCATTATGTTTGTGTTCAATTACAGTAAGTAGATAGGTAGATAGATAGTACTTTATTGATTCCTTCAGGAGAGTTCCCTCAGGAAAATTAAAATTCCAGCAGCAGTGTTCAGAATTGAGATCAAATTTAAAAAAGTAAAAAGTAAGTGTGTTTGTCCTAAACATTCCTGCCACTTCACTTTACAAACCTTTTTAGGTCTTTTTTTTTTTTTTTTTACATATACCACAATCGGTTCAAGAACTCCTTCATTCCGCACTCCATCCAGCTGTATAATCACTCGACATACAGCAATAGATGATATATGTCTATTACCTGACCGCTTCTATGTTAGCTACCTCTCTTTGTTTATAATATCTATTTTCTGCTGGATCTGCTCTCTATTTTATGCTGCCCTTTTTTCTTTTTGTTTTCTTTTTTTGCTGCAGCTGTTACATATACTGTAATATTCCATTCATTCATTTTCTACCGCTTGTCCCTTTCTGGAGCCTATCTCAGCTGCATTCGGGCGGAAGGCTTGCGTACATGGTAATTGGGATTTATTATATATTGTATATATTATAAAAATATAATATAATATAATAATATATCAGTATATATTATATACTGTATATATAATATGTAAATATTACATATATATTATATTTTATATTCTTTCTTTCTTTAGTTTATTTCGAACATGAACACACTTACAGCATAATACATCACACAATTTCATATCATTTCATTTTACATCATGCCCGAAAAGGACTAGGAAGAAGCAAAGCTTATTTAATCCTACCCCTTTCCCACTTCAAAGCGTTTACAAATATATAGAATCATTTACTGACCTTTTTATATAATAAAATAACATCTATGAATTAGTATACAACAGTTTTGTAATATGTAATTAATTAATTAATTCAGTCATTATTAACATACTGAGATGAAGAATATCTTATTTTCAATAAGGTTGAAAGTATTTCTCATAATTCTTCTTTTTTGTACTCTGTAAGCACTATTATTTTGAACAACCTCTGGATCATATCAGTACAATTTTTAACTTCTTTACTTAATCCATTCCATAATTTAATTCTATTCTATTGCTACTATGGTACATTTTAGTCTACTTAATACCTGCATTATCCTTTCCATCCTTTGAAACTGAGCTACTGTGTGGAACAATTTCCCTTGTGGATCAATAAAGTTTGTCTAAGTCTAAGTCTAATAATGTCGTACCGTGGCCCCAATACCATGATGATATTGTACCGTGAGATTTTGATACCGTAAAATCAATATTTCGATGCCTTTGTTGCACGTGGCGCTTACATCCGGGTGTAGACTCAGCCAGCTGAAACCCTTGACAGGGAAACAAGCACTCAAGTAGTACAAAGAGCGGACTCAGTCAGATTGTCTCTAGTTTCTTTCTAGGTTTCCATGCCAACAAAGCAAATTTGCCAGACAGAAAACACTCCAACGTACAGCAAGACTCCTTTTCAAAATGCGCTAGCTCAATGCTTATTTGGATTTACTATAGATATGTTCCTGATTAGCATTAGTGATTTTACATGGTCATTTCAACAATCAAAAAATCCTCAAAATTTTCTAATGAAAACTACAAGTAAGATGCACATTACAATCAAACAGCAAGTGAGTGAGTACAATATTTACAATACAGTATAGGGCAAAGACTACTTACTGACTAAGCAAAACACTGTAGTCTATACTGCAACTACTGCTTTTTGCACCTTAAATATTTTAATATTCTTTTAGATTCCTTACACAGGGTTAAACCTAATTTTACACTTTTTGTTTTACATTTTTACACACTATTGTAAATTACCTGTACATTCTTTTTATAATCTTGACAGCTTCACCCTGGAACTGATTATTTCTCGTTTCATTATTTTGTATAAGTATTTAAGTCAAACAAAATACTGATATAATCCAGTTTAAAAAAAACTGGATTATAGTACAAAGAAAAATAATTCTGAGAAATATTTGGAAACCTTATTGAAAGCGAGATAATCTTAGTGATCATAAGTTTTGTAACTATTTTATTTTTTGAGAACTTTATTATTTATGGAGTTAAATTGTGTACAAAATGAGGACAGGAAGTGAATAAAATGTGTTAGTAACTGCTATAAAATGGAAAAGGGGTATGTTGAAATAAACTCTGCTTCTTCTTACTCTTTTTTTGGACATGATGTGAAAAGAAACTGGAAATTGTGATCTATCATGTTGTAACTGTATGCATGTTCGAAATAAACTCAAACCATAAACTACATATATTTAATACACTTATACACTTTGAGACATTTTTTTAAGCATCTTGAAAGGGGTGGGGGTTATATAGGTAATTTTGTCTGATATTTTTAAATATAAACAAAAAATGTATTGACCTTTTAAAGAGCTTAGTTAGAGAGTATAGTTAACACGGTATTATCGCGTTAACTTTGACAGCCCTCGTCCATACTAATGACTAATAACAGATTTGTCTTTAAATGTCTGTATAACATTTTTTAGCCTTAAAAAATACATGCGTCATGGCTAATAATGCTACTACAATAATAACACTGACAGGCAATCTCATCAGGGTTATCTGTCCTTCAATGTGAAAGCAAAGCAGCTCAGTAAAACACAATAACGACATCCTTGACATGCTCACGCCATTTTTCCGAAATAATGGCTTGCATGCCAAAGTTGTTCTACTTGCTAGAGGTCAGACCACGTTTTGTGCAAAACCGCCGACATTGGCGGTCGCGTTGTAATTTGTTAGATTAGAGAGTGTTGAAGCGGTGTAGTCTTTGAAGACGCCTTTGTTCATCAATATAAAAATGTACCATAATATGGTATGATTCATTTGTTTTGGATGGGTAGGCCGACACCTACGTACTGACAATACATGTTCTACTTTTAATCTTTTCTCTATCTTGCCAAACATGAAAAATTAATATGCCATATTCAGTTAGATTAAAAAGAAAAAAGAATATCAAAGCATAGTCTAAAAGGTTCTGTTCAGACAGAGTGCGTGCAAACATCATCAGCCACTAGTGACAAGTAAACCACTTTGCATAAGTTTATCATGTTCCAGAGCATTCATGGTACATAGCCAGTTGTACAATAATGTACGTCTCCCTTAGTTGGCCACACTCACTGCACGAGAAATGAAAGGTTGTGACGCTGCTATCAGTAAGGAACATCTTGGAACAAGGAAATGGGACTTTTTGTAAATTTCTATAGAATATATTTTGTTCATGTTGTCCATGCTATTCACTTAGCTTACAGATGATGACAGGATGACGTAGAGAACACACTACTCTAATAACAGAATGTTTGTCAAGCTGCATCTAAATTAGGAGACTGCGTCACATAAGGGTCTTGAGTACAAAAGTCACAAATCGAGTCCTTCTGTGTGGAATGCTGCAGCCTCCACCCACTCACAAACCCCCTTAGACAGGATGAGGACAGTCCAGTTTTAAATTAACATAGTTGCTTATAAGCAGAGCTGCAACTCAAGGCTGTGCATGTAAGTACACGATGAATTACAAAGAGTCACAGTTCCCCAGTCCATGTAAATGAGACTCAGGCTCCTCCCTGCACCTCAAAGGCCTTATTGTCAGCAGATAGCAGATCATTTTATCACGTGACCTCTGAGCAGGTCATGGCCAAATGAGGCAGTCAGGTTGAAAATATTTTAAAATCTCATTTATTAGGAACAATTACATGTTGTACAAGTTAATGGTTTAGTAACAATCTTTCAGACATTATACACTGCATTGCCAAAACAAAAGAACAACATATTTTTCGATTAACCTAAGGAGATACTGTATAGGTGGGCATATCCAGTTAACTTTTAAAGTTACAATGTGACAACGATCCTAAATGATTTATACCATCTTAATGTAATTGTTCCAAATGAAAAAAAGTCAAAGCAAACCAAAAAACTAGAGAGTTGCAACGGATGCAAGCTTGTGTGTCTGTAAGTGTGTAAACCTCACTCTTTGCCACAAGAACAGTCATGCTAGACAACTGGCTTATTTTTTTAGCGCTTTTGTCTCACAATCTGTGGATCCTGGTTCCATCCTTAAGCAGTGTGAAGGAGGCAGATGCAAGCGTGTTTAGGGATGGGAATTTGTGAATTTATTCACATAAGATCAAACTGTTTCATATTTTGATACTTTGTTGCCTGTGACGTCACGTACGGTTGCAGACTAAACAGGGCTCAAACACTTGGCGGGGAAACTGTCTCTGCCTCTCTCAGGGTGTAAATAGTCTATGCCAACAAAGCAAATATGCCTGATAAAAAACGCTCAAACATAAAGTAAGGCGCCACTTTTACAACATGTGCTAGCTTGATGATAATTTACATTGGTTTTGCCATATATATGCTACTTATTAGCATTGGCGATTTTACATGGCTATTTCAACGCCTCCATATTTGGTGATGAAAACTACAACTAAGATGTAAGGTACAATCAAACAGCAGGTGTGTAATAAGTACAGTAATTACAGTGTAGCTCTTTATAAGGCTCAACATAATACTAGACTGGCACATTCAGCTTCATGGCAAAGACTACTTCCTAGCTGGGCAACACACTGTAGCCTATACATTACTGCCATCTAACATCTTAGAATAGCATCTGCATGCAAAGTTTACTCTATAATACTTGCAAATGAGACTCATAAATGTAATAGGAAAACAAGATATAACAACTCAACAGCACAGTTATCATCCATCCATCCATTTTGTACCGCTTGTCCCACAGCTCATTTGAAATGTTACACTAAAAATGAAATTTTGTTGTTAAACAATTAGCAATTATCTACACACAAAAGTACTGAAAATTGTTAACGGTATCAATATGAAGGTAGTCTGAATCGGTACCGCATTGGTTCAAATATGAAAGGTGCCCAACCCTAGGCGTGTTACAAGGTGGAAAGCTTGTGGTGTGTATTGATGCAATTATACTTGGCAAAGAACAGTTTGACAATTAAATTTGTTCCACGTCTAATACTGAAATCTGTTTAATGATGAAATATAACCCAGAGCCGCTTTGGTGCTATCTAAGAGTGTAATTTTGTAATCATTTCAAATCATGATTAACTTTCCTGACATTGTGAATTGTTTAGATCTGTTGTGCTCATTTATTAGAGTTATGTGATAATTGCAGTGTACTTTGATATGTGGATTATTTTGCATTGGTCTGCTTATTTACATAATGTAAGGTTAAAGTTAAAGTTAATAATAATAATAATAATAATAACTGGGATTTATATAGCGCTTTTCTAAGTACCCAAAGTCGCTTTACATGTAGAACCCGTCATTCACACCTGGTGGTGGTAAGCTACTTTCATAGCCACAGCTGCCCTGGGGTAGACTGACAGAAGCGTGGCTGCAATATGCGCCAACGGCCCCTCCGACCACCACCTATCATTCATCATTCAATTCACCGGTGTGAGTGGCACCGGGGGCAAAGGGTGAAGTGTCCTGCCCAAGGACACAACGGCAGCGATTTTTGGATGGTAAGAGGCGGGGAGCGAACCTGCAACCCTCAGGTTTCTGGCACGGTTGCTCTACCCACTACGCCATGCCGTTATAGTACCACTGATAGTCACACGTGCAGTAGGTGTGGTGAAATTACCCTCTGCATTTGACCAGTCCCCTTGTTCCACCCCCTGGGAGGTGAGGGGAGCAGTGAGCAGCAGCGGTGGCCGCTCTCAGGAATCGTTTTGGTGATTTAACACCCAATTCCAACCCTTGATGCTGAGTGCAGAGCAGAGAGGTAATGGGTCCCATTTTTATAGTCTTTGGTATGACTCGGCCGGGGTTTGAACTCACGACCTACCAATCTCAGGGCGGACACTCTAACCACAAGGCTACTGAGCAGGCTTGTGTAATTATAACAGCATATGCATGCTTTTGAATTACACAGCTGCAAAAAGTTGTAAAAAGCGTAAAAAATGCACATGTCCTCATTTTATTTCCATATTTAATAGTAATAGAGTCTTACCTGGTGCTCCACAAACTTAGATGAAGTTTGAGATTGGTTTGCCTTAGGGAAAATGTCACAGTAATTAAACCTTTATTACCAGTGCATACAATCTTTTGAGTAACATTTTAACACCACGAACTCTCATACAAGTAAGAAAAGAAAGTACTGTAACTGTAAATTGTATTCTCATCATGAAATCTGGTGATGGGTGCAGACACGTGACATGGTGAAGAACATCTGAAGGGAGTGTTACTTTCTACTTTCTCCTTTGCATTTAAATGCATTTAGCTATTGTCATCACCATTACACTCCCTTGCTAGTGTCCCCAAAAACACAAAAAGCCCCCGCCAAAATAGGCAGAACACACTTGTGGAGTTAATCCTTTATATGCTCATTTAATTCAGTCATACAATTTTACAACAAGGAGAGGGACAAGTGGTAGAAAATGGATGGATGGATGGTATGACAATAATAACTATTGTAGAACTCATTCAATTGTGACAGAAATGACCAGCCCTGTAATGTTCAAGAGAAACACATTTTACTTTGTTATTCAGTTTCTTGATCTTTTCGTCTTTTAATGTGACCTTAATGAGCCTGAGGTTTGAAGTACTTCAAAATATTTACCTTAAAAGTTCTTTATGCTGATTGTTATCTTGGGTGGATACAGGAAGTCGTGTTAGCACAGAAACAATGAGGGTGTTTCTCAAAAGAAACTTTATTTGCCAAGATTGACTCTGACCTTTAAAAACGAATTCGTGAAATGTGACATTTAGTCAAGTTGTCAGCCAGCTGCAGTGATAAATGCGCTCATTGTCCCACACTGGGACAAAGGAAAGAAGTAGGACTGTCAATCAGTCTTTCAGTACGTACAATGTTCAAACACCTGCATGTTTAGTATGCAGGTGATGATTTTTATTCTACATTTAAGACACTTCATTGTCCCCCCACATGTATATTGATTGGTATTGGGTCAAAATGTTGTATGGATTATGTTTTAAAGACCATCTTCAAGCTATTCTGACCGTCTCTTCAGGATGCGCCTTTTTGTGGGCGGTCTTATTTACGTGCCTCTACTTCAGGGTCTATTCAACTACATAATGAAAAGAGGAGCAATTTCAAAAGCCCAAAAAGTTTGTTACTTTTGTCAGAAAGTGCCTATGCAGGTTATATTCCTTTGACAATGTGTTTACTTAATTGCAAAGAAAACACATCGGCTTTCAGACTGCACTGTCAGTAAATTAATTATTCTTTCCTCGCTACTCGTTTCCAGCGTTTGCAGATAGACAGATGATTAACAGCATAAAGAAACAGAAGCTCCAGAAGTTTCGTTGAGGATTGATGTTCCTTCTTTTGAATTAATTTCCTTCCTCAGTTTTATTTCTATACACTTCTTCCTTTATTTAGGTTTGTAAGACTGAAGATATGAACATACAATAAACATTATAAAATAGTAACGTCCATTGTGTATTTTACATAAATAATTTCCATTGTGTATGTGACATAAATAAAATAGAAGGTTTAGTGTTAATACATTCATTCACACAATAAACTACGGATGTTTACGCATATAGAAATAAAAAAAAACATCCACAGCAAACATGATTGTGGCTCAACACAATTAAACTTAAGGTGTAGCGTTACCGACCTCTGATGGTCAAAATTAGCGCTAAATGTATTAAACGAGCTTTGATCGCCAGAGTTACTCAGATAAATAACGACACGACCACGAATACTAAAGACATCACAAATTCAGCAATTTCAGTGCAAAACAAACTAAATATCTTTATGCACAATATCTAGTTACAAAGATCTGACCAAGTTTCGTGATGAAGCTTACACGTGTGGATATCTACTGTTGCTGCTGGTCTGTCCGCCTCTTAAAACGTCCGACAGAAAACAATAAATCGAGCACTGACTCGGGGCAAAAAAAAATCACACTTTGTTGTCCAGTTGCTGTTTACAGTCAGATTTTCGCAATTGTATTAGATTTTTTTCAGAGTCGATAGTGCCATTTTTAAAATCTTCTTCTTCTACTCACCCCACTGCTGCTTCATTGTGACACATATGCCTCACTGTCTTCCGCGCGGGGTGGCGGGGATTGTGCACATATTAGCAACCCTCATTTGAATGGTTTCATCCAGCCTATTTGGATGATGTTCGGAGTGCCAAATGAAAAGCTTTGGCGGGTCGGATGTGGCCCGGTTGCCAGTTGAATGGGACTGCTCTCCTTTGACTGCGTCTTCTCCTTGTCAGCCATGTTGTAGTTTCTAGCGCTTCCATATCGAGTCTACTCACTGATCAAAGTTACAACTGTATGTTACTTTTTATTAGAAATGGCAACAGCGGAGGATGCATGAACGAGCCCCACACCAAGAGGATAGAGAAAAATAGGGAACTCAGTGACTAAAATGTCGGACACGCGCAAAGCTCTTTGGGTAAAAGTTTACCATATATGGCGATATCCGGTGATGTCACAATTACAGAAACAATACAAATTGGGCAAATTCTTTGAAAAAAAAAATGCTTGTTTGGAGGAAGTATGAAGGAAGGCAAGATTGTTTTATAAATATTTCCACAATGCTTGCATTGTCTGATTTACCATTTTGGGGATTTAAGCAGATCCCCACAATGCAAAAACAGGTACCAATAGGTAACACAAGTTGACTTTGCATAATAGGTTCCCTTAAGGGTGTAGCACTATTTTTGATCTTGATGCCTTTGTTCCAAGTTATCAAACTGTAAGTAACTACTGTAAGGTCAACATAGGCCCGCCCCTGGCCGACAACGTTGAAGGTGATTCCTTGATTGTGTTGCGGTCTCAGTGTTGTTACGGAGGAAGGAACTTGGCTGTTATCAGGAGGCACACAGCAAAGATGGGTTTAGTGAGTTTCAGAGTGGCAGGCGAACCCAGTTGCTTTGCGGGTTGATGTAATGTTTATGTAGCCGTCAGTGCAGCCACTTCCTCCTCCTCCTCTTCCTCAGACTCAGTCAAAGGGCACAGACTGAGTACATGGGACCTTAAGGTCACGGGCCGAATCTCAGTTAAGATCTAGTACAATCAAAAAAGTCCCACATTTTAAAGATGTCACTTTCTAATATGTTATTTCCCTCCTGGGACTTAGAGTGTGGTTTATATCTTCTCTCTGAGTCATGTTTCAGGTCTAATGGCTTGAAAAATGTTTTGTTTATTTTGGCAGAAGAAAATAAGTAATACTTTGGCACAGAATTAAGACATGTTCATAGTTATCCCCTGAGATCAGTGTGTCAAAAATAGATACACGGAAATACAAGTTTATTTCGGCCTGATCTACTAAAGGTTTGCATGTACGGTACTAAACATGTGCAAACTTGATAGCACACAACGCTGATCTACTAAACGTGTGCGCAAAGGATTGCACCTCTAAGCTGTGCAGAATAAGGAGTGCAATCCATTTAGTATGTTTGTCGTCATGAAATATAATCATTCAGCACGTGCATTGTAATCTATGAAGACTGATCACTGTTCTGCGGGCGCTATTTTGCGTCTTTGTTTAGTATGTCTGAAAAGTACGTGCAAACTGCCAGTTGTGAGAAAGGAGGTGCTCATGCTTCAAAGACAGAAGCTGGTCAGAGAATCTTCCGTACTATGTATGCTTGTCAACGTATATGCCATACAGTATATGGACCGTCAGAAAAATAAACATAGACATATCGTCTATTCACTTTTACAGAATCTGGATGACTTAAAGGGGAACTGCACTTTTTTGGGGAATTTGCATTCTAAATATTAAATTAAATGTGATCAAAAGTTTGCTTATAATGGAGCCTATGGGAGCTGTGCTATTCCACCTATAAAGCCCTTAAAAAAACATCCAAAGACCTCCATTGAGGTTTTATATAGAAGATGTAAGTATATGTAATGCAGTCACGGGAACATTTATAATAACATTTAATATTTACGTATGTTAATAATTTTAAGCATACGCGGCACATTAACTAAAATAACGCATAACAACTATTGCTTTTTTTTCTTCATCACTGAATATTGCTCACTGCAGACTTTATGAGAGCCAACAAACATAATAAAACATAACTTACTGTGCAAGGTCTGCTGTCGTTAGGATGCTGACTGCTGGGATGTTTATATATTTCCATTTTGGTGAAGAATAAGCCTAATAATCCTCACGAAGAAATGGGGTCGGGGGTAACAAGCATCTTTTCGTGTCGCCCTCGCCAGTTTCGGATCCTAAATGGCTGTCAAAGTGTACCAACTTGTCGGGATACCTACTCAGACGTCTCATGTCCAGGTGAGATGCGTGATTTATGATTTGGAATAAAATTACAGGGAGCTAGGAAGCAAGAAAGAAGCAGACCACTCGATGATGTAAACATACAGAGACCTGGAATTGATCACGGCACAGCTATAAATAGTTTGTCTGCATTAGCGCTTGTAATAACAATATCACTAATACTTGGTTAATATTCAAGTCACTAAATGTAAATAGAGTATTGTTGGTGGTAGGGTTGTTCGGTATACCGGTACTAATAAAGTGCCGCAATACTAATTGATTGAAATCTGTACTATACTGCCTTTGAAAAGTACCGGTACCGTTCTTTCATCTAAATGCCCGCTGTGTGACGGTGACTACAGAGCCGAGGCGCATGATGTTGTGCATACAAGCAATAACATCTTGGAGAGGAGGAATGGCAAAAAATGACAATTCTACTGGTTAATAAAGAGAGTGCATGAAGTGCAATATGGAGATATTAGGGGTTTAAAACTAACGATAGAGGCGACAATTTAAACAAGGAAGCACTGTGCTTCAAGTGTTGCTTTAAGACATGCCTCGCCAAATGTGGCGATTAGTATTACTGCATTTGTTTAAAACTTAGGTAAACATTTAAATAATAAGCATTCAGATTTGCAACAGGAGTTTAAAGAGTGACAGATAATGATGTTGTTGTTACACCTGTCCTGTTGTTCTGCTCCGGCGCAATGCCAAGAGACGGTTAGTAAGCGGTTTAAAGACGGTCTGTAAAACATACTTGTTATGTAGACCACAAGGAAGTGTTTTAAATGTAGAAAATACAAATCTAAATAGGTCCCTTTAAAGTCCGTCTCACTTAAGTTTAAGACCCATCAATAGTATGTCGACCTACTCATGATCATTTTCTTATTATTACTAAAAAGTGTCACTTTTCTCGATACAAAAATTGAGATCCAAAGGAGTATTTTTTTTAATGCCCAGTTTATGTTGACTTGTGTTGTTGTATTTTCAATAGTGATGGGTGTTGTTTGCATTTTAATCAATATGCGTACACTTTGCTGAAAAAATAGAAAACATAAAAATAAATAAAATGATAAAGTAACACATTCCACATTCCACAACAAATTGTCAAAAAAATGTATTATCATCAATTCTTCTAATGTTTATGAACAAAGTTAGAAGTAAATGTGCAAGCAATGGCTTTTGCAGACACTGGTCAGCCAGTCCAAGGGCTGTGGACATTTACGTCTTCTACTGTAGTTGGTAACTTCTTCTACGCTCTTTTACTTAACATACAGCTTGTACAGTTAATAGAGCTTGTGACAGACTTCCACTGTCGACCGGGTTCCATGGACCACAAAGCACAGACATGACTTCGAGCAGGGTTGTGACTTTGTTTATTTTTTCAAATAAACCTTAATGCAGGTCGGATCGCTTTTCAGCTCCTCTTCCTGCGTCGCCTTCGTCTGCCTCTCGCTCTCTTCCACGCTGCATTCACTGCTGGCTCTCCAACTCCCTCTGCCTCGTCGTTCACGACTGCCGCCCTTTTATACACTGAAAGGAGATTATATAATTGTGCCCAGGTGGGCGATCCACGCACCTGACATTTATCTCGGCGTCGATCCCGGCGTGCCACGTCTTTGTCTTCTTCTTTGTCTTTTTCTTCGTCTGTTCCTTCTTCTTCTTGTCCTTATTCTTCTTCTTGTCTGTCTTCTTCTTCTTCTTCTTCTTCTTCTTGTCTGTCTTCTTCTTCTACTTCTTCTTCTTGTCTGTCTTCTTCTTCTTTGTCTTTTTCTTCTTCTTTGTCTTTTTCTTCTTCTTCAACAACTTCGGGGGGGCCATTCGCCGCCCCCCCCAACTGGTCCGCCAACACCTGCAGGAGCCGCAATTGTTGGCGGGACTCCTCGAGCCGCTGGCGCGCCCACGAGAGCCCACAGGGGATCGTCCTCCCCTCCTCCGGTGGTCCAGCCAGTTTGGGCGCCAAATGTGACAGATCCTCACTGTCAGGGTTCCATGGACCACCAAGGATTGACATGACTTCGAGCAGGGTTGTGACTTTGTTTATTTTTTCGAATAAACCTTAGTGCAGGTCGCTTTTCAGCTCCTCTTCTCTGCTCGCTCTTTGGTTCGCTTTTCAGCCTCCCTCGTCTTCGTCTGCGTCTCCCGCTTGGTCGCTTACGCTCCTCATGCGCTGCTGTCCTTCTTCTCCCTCTGCCTCGACGTTCACGGCTGCCGCCCTTTTATACACTAAGAGGAGATTATATAATTGTGCCCAGGTGGGCGATCCACGCACCTGACATTTATCTCGGCGTCGGCCCCGGCGTGCCCTGCCTCGCTATTGGTCTGCCGGCCACGCCTCCCCACAGAGATTTTTTGTTGCAGACTGTGAAACAATATTTCTACTATTTTCAATGGATAGTCATTTGAAACATTGTGTCAAGGGTGTCCATTGTATTTCGTCTTACAGAAATTAATCAATCAATCAATGTTTACTTATATAGCCCTAAATCACGAATGTCTCAAAGGGCTGCACAAGCCTGGCTTTTAACACTACGTGAGTTGTGTGGTCCTCTGTTGTCCTTTGTGTTTTTTAAATTTTGATTTCTATTTACAGTTTTACTTGGTTTTACCCTTTAAAATCATTTTTAATCATATTTATTTTATATTGTTTTTAATATTGTTGTGCAGCACTTTGGAAACATTGTGTTGTTTAAATGTGCTATATAAATAAAGTGGATTGGATTGGATTGAAGCCACAACGAAATCCTCGGCTCAGATCCCACATCAGGGCAAGGAAAAACTCAACCCAGTGGGACAATGAGAACCCCCCTGGGCGACCGGTGGAATGGATGTCGAGTGGATCTAGCATAATATTGTGAGAGTCCAGTCCATAGTGGATCTAACATAATAGTTAGAAATTAAACAACTGCCAGCAGAGCCTTGACAAACTGTAAATCCTTGACCCCCTAAGGTGGCACTGTCATATTTAGAAATAATAGAGGCCCATGTGGTTGGGAGGAAGGGCAAGGTCACATATTGTGAATAAAAATAGAAAATAATGCAAAGTCTGCTCCCTTGGGAGAGGGAGGTGGTTGTGTTCCATTATTCAAATAAGTCTTTTTTTAATGTAAGTGAAACAAATCTGTGGATTTCATTATTACAAATGTAAAGTAAGTAGTTTTTTTTTTACAGTGTGAGCAACTCAACATTTGCAAGCAACTATGTAAGTGAAACAAAATAAACTAATACACATTTTGAGGTTAAAATCGTAGACAGTGATAAATGAAAGGGTGAGTATAAGTTACACAGTACTGAGCATTAAAGTTATTTTGAAATGTAATGTCATGAACAGATACAGAAAACAAAAGGCAAATAGAACTTTATGATATTTTATAGCTTACATAATGGACAAACAGATTGATAATAATAATTCCACCACTCCTTAAATTGTAGGCACTTTGCCAGCAATATTCTAAGATATTGTGCTATACTAGATTGTATTTGCTCAAAGGATGTTTGTAATAGATAACATCTCTTATTGGATATACATTCTAAAACATTGTCATCATCATTTGAACCAATCATCTTTAAGTCTGAGGACTATCCTACAGTAAAATCCATGGTGTAAATTACACATAGTCATGTCTGTTATAGGTATAATCAGTATTAAGGATAGATAGATGACTGTTACAGTACTTGGCACAAAAAGGACTCTACATATATTTTTTAGGTATGCTGCCAAAAAAAAAGGAGGATCACCTCTTGTTATTCTCATTTGTGGATAGAATGAGAATTTCATCAAAAATATGTTTTCTTTTTGAAAGTTTGTGATATTAAACTAAAATAAATAGAAACATTGTACTCATTGACATGACTGATTACAAATAATGAATGCAATCTGTAACTTGGAGCATATGCCAGTGACCTCATGTGCACCAACTTATATGATATTCCATATATGTTCATCCTGCACACTAATCAGTAATGCTGAACATTTGCTGGTTCATGCTGGTTAGAACCTACTATGACGCTCTGTTTTCTCACTGTTCAGCTGAGTTAATAATTGGTTACCAACTGGGACTTTGGGGAAGTTTTGACCATTGACGCCATGTGTTTGAATGTTTGGTCTTGCGGTAAACAAACTGAAAGGGAAAAATCTCACCGCCTTCGGCTAATCAGTAATTTAGCGATTGGCCTCTAGTTGTAAAAACACCCATATATTTGATGCTATTTTTTTATGCTGATCCCTCAGCATAAAAATCACCGAAGGTCATCAGCAGCATCTACTTCCTTGTTTGTGTTATCCAATCAGTGACTTTATCACATAATTGTTAACTTAAGTGCTTTGTGTGTCCATCCAAGGGCTGTAATGAAAAACACCCATTATGTTCAATGGACTGAATGGAAATACTGGTTGTTCTTAACATGCAAAATGTGTGGATTTGTGCCAAAATGGATTTGAACATGCTAGGAAATAAAACATCCAGGTTGATATTTAACAACATCCTTTTAAAGGTTGCACATTAGATAAACAAAGCAATGAATAAGCGGTACTAACAACTCTTAATGGTCTGCATACTGTTCGATTAGTATTTCAACCAGATACATGGCTACATATTAAAATAAAAGGAAGTTGAATAAACAGATATGAAATGCATAGGCTATCCAGGTCTTGTTAGTTTCATGTGTAACCAATGTTGTCTTTAGCCCACTTGTGGCCTTCACCATGGTTACCTGGGGGATCACCTTCGAAAAAGGTTTAACTCTGCTGACACTGTGACAGTATATGGCTTCTGGGTGATGGTTCAATGCTGACACCTGCTGTTGCATTAAAACTAACTGCCACCCCATCTCCTTGCAGGGCTCCCATGCATACTGTAACAGTGAGTACACACATTTGGCTATCATCATCTAAAAAAGCTCAACTCCTCCACAATCAATATATATGATAAAGAAGACCTGCACAACATTAACGTGATTTAGATTTTTTAAGATATGCTATATTAAGTAAATGTAGTAATTAAAGTCACATCTTGTAATATAGAAAGAATTACGAGTTTATATGAAATGAAAAAAAGTAGAATAAATAATGATGACTTTGTTGCTGAGTTTGTTTTTCCGTGTAATTGTTGCTCTTATATTTTGCAGATAGGTCATGTGACAGCAACGAGACGCAACCTTTATATACAACAACAACAACAGTCACATATGCTTCACAGACAAGCTGCAATGTATCCCTGGGAACTGATAGGAACATCTCTGGAAATGGTTCAGTTTATAACTTGACTTCTGGAGCCGTTTATCAAATCTTCCTCGGCTGCTTCAACTGCTGTCAACCGGTCACCATGAGTGAGTCAATCTGCTTGTGTGGAAACCAGAAATGAGGAAACCACACAACACATGATTTCACAAGTATTTAGTAGGAAATTGTATAAAAAAAAATACTGTAATATAGGAATACCTAAAACATTTGAACAATTTCCAGTAAAATGAGCCCATTCCAAAAAGTTCTTCACAAACATGACATGCTGTTAAGTTGCCATATTGTGTCATACGTTTGTGTCATTTAGTTTTCCCTCTGGCTTCCCTGCTCGCCTTTCATTCCAATACAAGCTACAACAATAATAAAACAATCACTTACTGTACAATGCCCACTCTCAATGGGATGGTAACTGATGGGATGTTAATGTATTCCCGCTTAGAAGAAAAATTATTCATGTAAAAGTGAGCGCAAATGTGCGCTTTTTCGTGTCTTGCTCGCAATTGATGGGTCTAAGTTGAATGTCAAAGTTGACCAGGTCATAAACCTCGGTTTATGGCCACAACTTTCTACTATACAAGTGAGAGGCATGATTTATAATCTAGGATAAACTTTTACATACTCCGAGGCAATGCAGCAGCTCACCGGCTCAGTATGTCTGTAGCTGCATAAGCTAGTTACCTCTCTGTGATCACGGCGCCGCTAAAAGTAGTTCCTTGTCAATGCTTATAATAACAATATCGCTAATACTTGGTCAATATTCAGGTCACAACCTATAAATGAAGTATTTTTGGCGCTTTTTGGATGTTTTTTAGAGGGCTTCATGGGTGCAATAGATGACTCCCATCAGCATCATTGTTAGCCACCTCGTACTTGTCGTATATTACAAATTAGAATGCAGAAAAAAATAAAGGCATATGTGTTCTTGTCTGAGATAGGGATTGTGAACGATATACAATTAAAAAAAAAAAGTGCAGTTCCCTTTTAACACCAACATAATCCGCCAGTCACCCTTTCCTCCCGGACCTTCACAATCTGAACACAGACTCGGCACAATTAAAGGGGAACATTATCACCAGACCTATGTAAGCGTCAATATATACCTTGATGTTGCAGAAAAAAGACCTTTTTTTTTTTTAACCGATTTCCGAACTCTAAATGGGTGAATTTTGGCGAATTAAACGCCTTTCTAGTATTCGCTCTCGGAGCGATGACGTCACGTTGTGACGTCACATCGGGGAGCAATCCGCCATTTTCTCAAACACCGAGTCAAATCAGCTTTGTTATTTTCCGTTTTTTCGACTGTTTTCCGTACCTTAGAGACATCATGCCTCGTCGGTGTGTTGTCGAAGGGTGTAACAACACGAACAGGGACGGATTCAAGTTGCACCAGTGGCCCAAAGATGCGAAAGTGGCAAGAAATTGGACGTTTGTTCCGCACACTTTACCGACGAAAGCTTTGCTACGACAGAGATGGCAAGAATGTGTGGATATCCTGCGACACTCAAAGCAGATGCATTTCCAACGATAAAGTCAAAGAAATCTGCCGCCAGACCCCCATTGAATCTGCTGGAGTGTGTGAGCAATTCAGGGACAAAGGACCTCGGTAGCACGGCAAGCAATGGCGGCAGTTTGTTCCCGCAGACGAGCGAGCTAAACCCCCTGGATGTCTTGGCTCACACCGTCCCTTATGCCACCGAAGATGATCAAGAGAAGAATATCGACCCTAGCTTCCCTGGCCTGCTGACATCAACTCCAAAACTGGACAGATCAGCTTTCAGGAAAAGAGCGCGGATGAGGGTATGTCTACAGAATATATTAATTGATGAAAATTGGGCTGTCTGCACTCTCAAAGTGCATGTTGTTGCCAAATGTATTTCATATGCTGTAAACCTAGTTCATAGTTGTTAGTTTCCTTTAATGCCAAACAAACACATACCAATCGTTGGTTAGAAGGCGATCGCAGAATTCGTCCTCGCTTTCTCCCGTGTCGCTGGCTGTCGTGTCGTTTTCGTCGGTTTCGCTTGCATACGGTTAAAACCGATATGGCTCAATAGCTTCAGTTTCTTCTTCAATTTAGTTTTCGCTACCTGCCTCCACACTACAACCATCCATTTCAATACATGCGTAATCTGTTGAATCGCTTAAGCCGCTGAAATCCGAGTCTGAATCCGAGCTAATGTCGCTATAGCTTGCTGTTCTATGCGCCATGTTTGTTTGTGTTGGCTTCACTATGTAACGTCACAGGAAAATGGACGGGTGTATATAACGATGGTTAAAATCAGGTACTTTGAAGATTTTTTTAGGGATATTGCGTGATGGGTAAAATTTTGAAAAAAACTTTGAAAAATAAAATAAGCCACTGGGAACTGATTTTTAATGGTTTTAACCCTTCTGAAATTGTGATAATGTTCCCCTTTAAAGACAGAAGCATAACGTTTTCATGCGGTCGCACTGTGATTGATGTGTAGTAGAGAATGGAGGACTCCTCCACGTTACAGGAAGATCCGGGGTACTCCCGAGCCAATTTGTGTTGGCGCCATGGTTCATAACATGTTGAGAAAGGCTTTATGCCACTCTTGGGACACGGTTCACGGTGGTTCTTGAACCACCGTGAAACACCACCTAAACCGGCGATGTGTGAATAGCCCTTAAGAATGAAAGGCCAACAGACACATTTGCGCAGAATGTTTGGCTACACAATAACTTAGACAGTATGCAAAAACAGGGGCAAAATTGGGGGGAAAACTTTTGTCAAAAACAGAATCATACAGAACGTGGGTGTTTGAAATCTTAGGTACCACTGTATACAGTATATTTTTTGGGACAAAATCCTACTGAATTGCTGTGAGGACTGGTTCAAATTTGCAACCACAAATTATTCTGTGTAAACCATAACTATTAAAGTTCTAACCTTCCTCACAATTTGGTCAGAGCCTCGTGAAGTCACCAATCTCACTGTCAACAATGTGACAACATCATCTATAAATGTGAGCTGGACCAAACCAGAAGGGAATTTCTCTTTCTTCATCGTACGTTGGAGCCATGGCAAGGATGGACACGAAGAAAAAACCAATATGGCATCAAAAGACATCACTAACCTAACTGCTGGGACTATGTACAATATAGTTGTAACTGCAGTGGCAGATGATAACGTGACCAAAGGAGTCGATGCAACTCTGTCTCAGTACACAAGTAAGTACAGTTTAAAGAATAACAGTTAAATTCACTTGGTTTAGCATCTTAGCTAACTCAAACCTGTGTGAAGTTTGTGTTTTGTTGTACTTGCTTGGCAATCAAGACTGTCAACTAATGATTCCAATAGTTTAATTAAACAAAACATTTTCTGCTTGCCATCACCTTCATTCTTTTTTCGAATTAATGCACATCCTCTACATTGACGGCGTGCCGCGGTTGGGAGAGTGGACGTGCCAGCAACCTGAAGGTTCCTGGTTTGATCCCCAGCTTCTACCAACCTAGTCACGTCCGTTGTGTCCTTGAGCAAGACACTTCACCCTTGCTCCTGATGGGTAGTGGTTAGCGTACAACTATAACCCATTTACCAACTCCCAAAAAACTCCTGCCTGCAAGATATGATGATAACCAATCAAGGGTAGATTGTACGCCCTGAGACTGGAAGGTTGTGAGTTCAAACCCCGGCTGAGTCATACCAAAGACTTTAAAAATGGGACTCATTGCCTCCCACTCAGCATCAAGGGTTGGAATTGGGGGTTAAAATCACCAAAATGATTCCCGAGCGCGGCCACCGCTGCTGCTCACTGCTCCCCTCACCTCGCAGGGGGTGAACATGGGGATGGGTCAAATGCAGATGATAATTTCACCACACCTAGTGTGTGTGTGTGTGACTATTGTTGGGACTTTAACTTTAACTTTCCCTGGGTTTCCCACCCAGTCATTTAGTCGATAAAACAGGTTTCGATGATCAATAATATCAATAGATGGAGTAGGACCAGCACTTTCCTCTATCAGAGGACATCATTATGGTGACACATACCTGTACTCTAACAGGTGTTTCTGAGAAAAGCCTAATTGAAATGTGTCAAATGTGTTAAAATTCTGCAGAATACACTTTAGAAAAGTTTGAGAAAATGTTCTTGATCACTGTACCTCTCATTGTTTAAAATCTATGTCTTCCTATGTAGGACCAGGCAGTGTTCGTGAACTCTCTGTTGACACAAACACTTCTTCAATATCTCTAACCTGGAAACAACCTGATGGTGAAGTGTTGACATACAAGGTGCAGTGGCACAATGGAGGAGAGCAGCTCTTGAGAGAGACAAGGAACACCTTTGCCGTGCTATCAGACTTGGTGTCCGGCAAGGCATACACAATTATAATGTTTTCTATTGCTGGAGACAATAAAACAGAGGGAGATCCTTACCAATTCACTGCAGTCACAAGTAAGACACACGCCAGAACAGACAATAAGACAAAGACTGCTTTATTGAGTGTTGTGCTCAACTTTTTGATCATTCTCTTCCTGCATTAACATTGGTAGAGCCTGCTGTAGTTAGGGATCTCCAAATCACTAATGTCACAACATCATCCATATCTCTGAAGTGGACTAAACCAGAGGGCAACGCTTCCGGGTATAAACTGCATTGGACACCAGAAGGAAAAGAAGACAGCTTTAATACCACTTTTACCATCAACAATTTAATCCCTGGAAACAACTATAATATTACAGTCAGTGCTGTTGCAGGAAACGATTCAAACACAGGACAAGAGACCTTAATTAGCACCTTTACAAGTAAGTACGGCCATACTTTTAGAGAAACAATAAGAGGAAAAAAAGATGAGTTTGAAATATTAAATATTTTAAAACTCTTCTAAGCTGAACAAGACATAAAATACCTTAAGCTTTTGAAAGGCATAAACACATTTTGGATTTTTTTATTCATTTTTGCATTTTTGCTTATATTTTTCATAAACTTCAGTACCAAATAGCAAACATGTAATGTTTTTTTGTTTGTTTGTGTGTTTATTTGGACACTTTAAAGGCCTTTGATCAGAAAATCTGCAGGTTTAAATTGGTGAAATAATTGTTAAGCAAATTTCTGATAACCTTTTTTATCAAAAGGCCTTAGAATATATATTTTTTTTTAAACATTACAAGTTTGGTATTTTTGTTTAGGGCTGAAGTTGATTGAGAAATTATGAGAAAAACAAATTTTTGCCCTTTAACTTGTGTGTCCTGTTTGCCTTTGGGGTATCACCAAATAACTGCCAGTGTATTGTACACTTGTGAAGTAATTGGATATTGAAATTGTTATAATTTATTTATTTAACAAAAACATTTCTCATAGGAAAAATCATTTATAATGGAGTAACAACAAAAAATATGGCCAAAATACAGCAAGAATTTACTGAAAAGACAAAAAAAGTCAGCTTTTGTCCCCTGAGGGTTAATGCCATTACTATAGCAGAATTTAGCTGATAAAAATAAAGCATTTCTAAGCACCCACTCATAATCAACATCTAATTTCTAGTTCAAAACATGTTGTCCCTATAAGAGTTTTAATTAGGAAGTATGGCAACATGGTACAATAAAATGTGAGGATAACGTGTAGTTAAAGGGGCTGTTTACAACTTGCTCACAGTTACATTTTTCATAGCCAAACATATAACAAGAACACCATTAAATAGCTTATGTTACCATTAGTGGTTTAACAGAACACATTTGTTAAAATGGTCTATATTTTCCTAATTACTAAGTTTGTGTAGTAAAACATTTTACCGGCCCGAATAAAATGATTGGTGTCTACTGGGGTCACTCACCTTGTCTTGTCAACAGGGTGTGCACACATACAAATGTAGTCCAAGAAAAGCAACAATTTACAGTGGTGTTGTTGTTATGATAGAATATACATTCAATGACAGCTAACACTATCTATCCAAATTGCTATTATCATTAATTAGCTAACATCACCCAAAGCTAAATCACGTGCGTGTGTTACGTACATACGTATTGTAGTTATGTCTTTATGTCTTAGAAGCCGGGTCTTTACTGTGGAAAGTTAGCGCCCTCTAGACAATCTGTGTAAATGTTGAAAACAGACACTTTAACCCTAATCTTTTAACTCTTGCCATTAACCACTAACCCGAAAAGTACCTTTACAGAGTAAAAGTTAAAATTCCCACATGTACCTAAACACAATAGTTTGGAACAAGCGGCCACTGTCTCTCTCTAGTGGTTTGCATAAACCCAATAAATAGTTGTGAAAAACACTTCTGGTTAGACGATTAAACAAACCCAACAAAACAGGCAATTTAGTCCACATAGTTTTTTTTTCATAGAAAAAGACAAAAACATTTTGTTTGTACAATCCATTAAAACTGCACTTTAAAGTACTGTAATCGCCGGACTATTGAGCACACCTAAGCCGAACCGAACTAATTTTTGGACACATTTTATTGAGTACATATTGTGGCCGCAGTTTTACACATTGAAACATGAACTATTTAAACATGCACTTGTGTTTATTTACAAATTCAACAAAACAGTGCATGTAACGCGACATACAACGGTTTTCGCGCGGCAGTCCGTCCTTGTGGGGCCCGTTAGTGGTGGTGGATTTCTGACCAGTGTGGCTGCTGTTTCCTTTTTCGATGGTCGGGTCGATCGTTTTCGGCTTTAGGGCTGCATCGTGTACTTTTCGACGTGTGTTCTCCATCATGGGGGTGTTTCCATAATTTGCTTAATGCCTCACTAAATTTGTCGGTTTGATTTAATATGAACAATTTCATTGGTCCACCATGACCCATTGGGCAATTTCATTGGTCTGATGTGACAGAGCTAAATTTATTTGCGGCATGTGAAGCTTGTGAACCTGGAAAAATCCATAAATTAGCCGCAGTCTTGTATAAAGCACATGGTTCAAAGCATGGAAAAAAAGTAGTGGCTTATAGTCCGGAAATTACAGTATACATTAATGCTCATACTGTACTATTTATTTATTAAAATCAGGTCTTTTTATTGTAATATTCTAACTTTCATGTACAGCTATGACTTTTTCGCATGCATTTTTATTAAATTAAACATGTATTCTTGTAATAATATGTTTTTAACTTTGGTATGGTACTACCATTACGTGTTTTCTTTTGATGTGGCCCAAATGCTCCTTTTTGCTTTGTGTGTATTTTGACAACACTGACTTATGGTTTGCATTATGACTCATACATGTCATTACACCAACTAGTCCTGTCCTATACTCTGAATGGCCTAATGTTTAATCTTACTCATTTGGCTGTCTTATTGTTTAGGGCCTGAGAAACCTGAAAACATAGGATCTACTCCAGGAACTGACAACCTTATCATTGTGTGGACCTTGCCTCAACATGGAAGAGCAGATAAATATGTGGTGAACATCTCCAATGAAGAATTGTCATATTTCTCTAGCAATGAAACACAGTCCAAAACAGCTCAATTTAGTGGTTTGTATCCCGGAAGACGTTTTCTCGTCACAGTCACTGCTGTTGCTGGAAACCAAAACAACCCATCCAACCAGATCCCGTTTGCTACCTGTAAGTTTAGTGCAAATCATTTTTAAATCGTCCATTCACTTCATATTTACTTTATTGTCACAAATATTGTCCTAAAAATGGCAGCCTCTAACAATGACAGCATTCCATTCATCTCGCTCTCTCTATAAGAATATTTTGTTTCTATCATACTGTTCTAATTTTTGTAAAAAATCTGAGCATTTAAAGAAAACGTGTACACAATTTTTAATTGTCAAATCCAACACTATCTTAATTTATTCTAGTGATCAATTGTATTTTTCAATTTCAATTTCCAAATATCAAATCTTGTATTAGTTGTTCCTTATAATTGCTGTACAGTCAGTGTATGTCACAAATTTGGCATCAAATCAGAGTTATAATAATTAAATATACAGTTTGTAAATGTGTTTTTTTTTATCAATGGAATAGTGTGTGAATAGTACTGCTGTCATGATACTGCTACTATAATAGATTACGATGCAGTGATGACATATCTCTTACCCTTGACAGTTTTTAATCTTGGATTGTCTGTTGTATTGGACCACATGTTAGCCTAGCGGTTAGCATGTTGGCCTCTCAGTCAGGAGATCGAGGGTTTGAGCGTTTCTGTGTGGAGTTTGCATGTTCTACCTACAGTATGTGTTTCCTCCATTCCCCAAAACATATGCATGTTAGATTCAATTGCCAATAGAGGGATTTCAATTAACCCCGAAAGTGCATCGCATCAGCCATTTTGAAAGTGGAGCGCCATCGTTCACGATAGAGCTACACGTAATATTTCCGAACTATTCAGTGGAAAATAACATTGCACCGGCTGTGATACGATGGAGAAATACTGTTATTCATTAGATAAGAAGTCCCTTCGTCGTTATAAAGAACTAACAGCCGTAATTGGATGAAAGGATCCGTACAAGATCGACAAGTCTGAATGGAGCAGAGACCATGCGCGACATCTTCCCCGATGTCTCATAACAGGACTTTGTGAACTACCTAATTGTTCAACCTAGCCCATTTTACACTTTGAACGACTTTCACAATTATTGGAGTTTGTGGATGGGTTTGTGGCGTTTATGTTTATCTGTCTAAACCCAGACGACATTGTGTCCTCAAGCCAGCCGAGAGAAATGGACTCTCAGAAATGATCCCACCTAAGTTTGTCACGCTGGATAATCATGGATAACCAATTGTCATCTCAGCACACTCTGACTGTAAGGCAGGATTGAGAGAATGTTGTTCTCATGTAGCTCCACTTTTGTTTTATGTGGAGGCTACAGTCCAGATCAAAGAACTGAGTACTATTTTTATCAATACAACTACTATCAAAGTTATTCGACCAAGCACATCAAGTTAATGCAAAGTGGGGCTGGTATTTATTTTTGATTTTTTTTTTTACCTTACTTTACTTAGTCACTGCCGTTGTGTCCTTGGGCAAGATACTTTCCCCACCTGCCCCAGCCACGCACACTGGTTTACATGTCACTTAGGTAATGGGTTTCAGTATGTAAAACACTTTGAGTTGCTAGCAAAAAGCGCTGTATAAATATAATTCCCTTCACTTCACTTACAAAATGTTTTACCTGAAATGATCCAAACAAACACAAAGTCGTCAGCATGCCACATCTCGGTTGAGCAATCCATGCTCGTCTTCGCCATTAACTTTTTTTTCCCAGCCGCTGCCATTTTGCCAGAAAAACGCTTAGAAATGCGATACAAGCTAGTTTTATTCCTTCCACCTCGATTGGGGCAGTTGAAAATGGCACACGTCGTCAACATTATAACTACTATGGGATAAATTGTCTAAGACAATTAGCGTTTCACTAACTTCCATCCTTCAATATGGATATTGTCAATGTACTATGGGAAATGTAAAACAATTGAAACCCCTCTATAGATATGAATGTGAGTGTGAATGGTTGTTTGTTGATATGTGCTATGTGATTGAGGGTGACAAAGGGGTACCTCGTCTCGTATCGAAATAATAAATGAGTGTATATTCCTGCACTGTGAGCAACTTGACCAATGTGTAATACTAGTAATCATGTACATTTAAAAAAAATATATATAATATTTAAATATTGTATCATCTTTTTTTCTAGTGCCCTGCCCTGTGTTGAACCTTGTGGCCAGCCCTTTCAACACAACCGCAATACAAGTGGCATGGTCATACCCGCAGAAATTAAATTTCACGTACATTGTTCAAATCTACAACGCTACAGGAACCCTTGTGAAAGAACTACAAGTCCGTGATGTTAACAGCACTATAGTGACTGATCTGGAACCAGGAACGAGATACAACGTCAGTGTCACAACATTAGCAGCAGCAGGAAGTGAATCCACAGCAGTGCAGACGTTCACTTACACAAGTAAAAACAAGTGCTGATGCATGAATATTTGTTTTATTATCTTCAATTTGTGATATGATTGATTACCTCATTGTTGTTTGTTGTAGTGCCCAAAGCAGTGACTGCACTAAGGGTGAAGGACGTAAACACAACAGCCATCACCTTGACGTGGCTCAGGCAAAGTGACCATAAGGACTCCTACGCCTACCTGGCGACAATGTCACAGGATGGCAAAGTGCTTCACAATGTTTCAACTAAAACAGAAATCTATACCTTTTCCGGCCTGACCCCTGGAGCATCGTACAGTTTTGAAGTGTTTACCGTTGTTGAAGGGGTGAAGTCTACAGGGGAATATATATCAAGCTACACAAGTATGACCTCACTCATTCATGCACTTTTATCCTACAACCTTATTCCTAAAAAAAAAATAATAACAATCAAATGTCAGTTGACTGAATAAATGCCACATTTCCTTTTTACCTGTCAGAAAAACAGGTGGTGCCAGACGATAACTATAATTAATATACCCTCCACTGAATGACGGAGGCCGTAATCCAATAGAAAAATAATACTGTATACTTTGTGTACATACACTGGACAAAAATATAAACACAACACTTTTGTTTTTGCTCCCATTTTTCATGAGGTAAAGTCAAAGATCAAAAACTTTTACTATATACACAAAATACCTATTCCTCTTAAATATTGTTCACAAATCTGTCTAAATCTGTGTTAGTGAGCATTTCTCCTTTCCAAGATAATCCATCCCACCTCACAGGAATGGCATATCAAGATGCTAGTTAAACAGCATGATTATTGCACAGCTGTGCCTTAGGCTGCCCACAATAAAAGGCCACTCTCAAATGTGCAGTTTTATCACACAGCACAATGCCACGGGTGTCGCAAGTTTGAGGGGGCATGCAGTTGGCATGCTGACTGCAAGAATGTCCACTAGAGCTGTTGCCCATAAAGTGAATGTTCATTTCTTTATCATAAGCCATCTCCAAAGGCCTTTTTGGAGAATTTGTCAGTACATCCAACCGGCCTCACAACCGCAGACCACGTGTAACCAGACCAGCCCAGACCCTCCACACATAGCAGGAGCACCTCCATGATCGTCTGAGACCAGCCACCCGGACAGCTGCTGCAACAATTGGTTTGCATAACCCAAATAATTTTTGCACAAGTTGTGAGAAACCGTCTCAGAAAAGCTCATCTGCATCCTTGTTGTCCTTATCGGGGTCTCGACCTAACTGCAGATGGTTGTCGTAACCAACTTGAGTGGGAAAATGCTCACATTCGATGGTGTCATCACCTCATGTTGCAGTATGACAAAGCATGCCCCATGTTGCAAGGATCTGTACACAATTCCTGGAAACTGAAAACATCCCAGTTCATGGCCAGCATTTTCACCAGACATGTCACCCATTGAGCACGTTTGGGATGCTGTGGATCGGCGTATACGACAGCCTCTTTCAGTTCCTGCTAGCAGCAACTACGCACAGCCATTGAAGAGGAGTGAAACAACATTCCATAGGCCACAATCAACAACCTGATCAATTCTATGCGAAGGATATTTGTTGCAATGCGTAAGTGGCGGTCACACCAGATACTTACCGTTTTTCTGTCCCCCCCAGACTCCCAATAAAGCAAAACTGGACACATCAGAGTGGTCTTTTATAGTGGGCAGCCTAATGCACACCTGTGCAATAATCATGCTGTATAATCAGCATCTTGACATGCCACTCCTGTGAGATGGGATGGATTATCTTGGCAAACAAGAAATGCTCACTAATACAGATTCAGACAGATTTGTGAACAATATTTGAGAGGAATAGGTATTTTGTGTATGAAGTAAAAGTTTTAGATCTTTGATTTGGACTTGTAAAAAATGGGAGCAAAAATAAAAGTATTGCATTTATATTTTTGTTCAATATATTATATTGTAATGAGGGCTGTTAAAATTAACCAGTAAATGCAGATACATCCATCATCATTATTAATCTGATTTGAACGAATATGTTTGAACAATTACCCATTTGTAGTTTGAATGACCCAAAATCTTTTAAATGTAACTGGCAACGCAGTTTTTTCCTTGTGAGTTATAGTATAGTGAAAGGCTGCAAAAGCAAACAAGTCAATATGGAAAATGCCAAACAGCACATTGGCCAGCTCCATGGGAAATTTAAGCACAAAAAAACACAGCGAAACAGTCAATTGACATTGGGCCTGATCTACTAAAGGTTTTGTGTTTGTACAGTCTTAGTAGATCAACTTAAAATACGCTCACTAATAGTACACACAATTGTCATAGTTTGTACACGCTGTTTAGCACTTGCTATTTGGATCTTAGTAGATCAGGCCCATAAAGTATTATGCACACTCTGCAAGAAGGACCTCTCTTTTTTTACTAAAGTACTTCCATATTAAAACAACTCATTAATAACACAAAGGGAGTAGCTGGACCACATTAATGTGGATGGAATGTTTGTTCAGAACATGATGTTAAAAGTGTTTAGTAAACAAATTATGTGTATTGGTACATATATTATACTAATATAGATTAAAAATGAATTATATTTAATTGAAATGAATCGACCCCGAACGGGACAAGCGGTAGAAAATGGATGGATGGAATCCACAGAAACCCTGTGATTAATTTTATTTGAAAATGTTAATTGTTTGACAGTGCTAATTCTAACTGAAAATATTTTATTGTTCATCATTATTTTGGCGGGGGATGTGTTATCAAAAAAGCAAAAATAAAGTTCTCCCCAGAATTATCATATTTCCTATAGTTTGTACTCTCTGCTGTTCAGTAACAAAAGACAACCTTGGCTGCGATAAGAAAATATGATATGTTGCTTGTTAAGTATTAAAACAACTAATGCTTCCTTTTCCTAGGGCCTTCGCCAGTTTCTGACATCCTCTTGATAGGTACAACGACAAATATGTCTGTGTACTGGAGTGCTCCAGTTGGGCAGGTGGATTCCTACACTGTTCAGTTGAACAGACACTCAAAATCTGTGATCAACGCCACTTTAAACACGACATTTACAGACCTGAAGCCAGGAGTGCTTTACTGTGTGGTGGTGATAAGCAAAAGTGGACCTTTCGAGAGCAACAGTTCCAGTGTCTGCAATGCAACTTGTGAGTTACTCATTCGTTGAAGATAGTTCGTACCTCACTTATCTACTGTCCAATAGCAACTAATAATATTTTTTTGGGGGATCAGTTCCAAACCCTCCTGGATCTATCAGTGTTCAGTCGCAGACTGTCGATTCCATTAACTTCACCTGGATGTTGCCAGATGATATGGATCAAGATCAGTACAACTTCAGCGTGTCAAGTGTCAGTGGCTTTTCAACTACCACAAACAACTGGTTTATGCTGACCAAACTTCAATCTGGAACCCGGTACTCTCTTTCTGTTGAAACTATTGCAGTCCTGGGCTATAAGAGCATAGCCGTTACAGCAAATAATTATACAAGTAAGTGAAATGAGGCGGTGAGGATTCACTGTAAATGTTTTGTGTAAAACTCAGTACTCTCCTTTTTTCCATTGTTTACATTTGCTCAGGACCGTATTCAGTGACCATGCTGAGAGCAGGAGAAATTAGCACAGACTCAGTGGTGCTGGTGTGGGAGCAGCCAGAAAACAAGTCGGACTACTCATATGTGGTGCATTACTCCAACGAATCGTCCAATCCACAGTTTAAAGTGGTCTCCAGAACATTTGTCAATATCTCTGACCTTCTCTCTGGCAACAACTACACTTTTGCTGTCTCCACACAAACAGCAGATGGTACCCTGGCTGCTCCACGGATCAAGTCTGTGTTCACACGTACGTACCGTAGCCTGGTCTTATTTGGTAACAACCTTTATCAATTGCAGAGTAATAGTTGAAATGGCAGGACATATTTTGTTTTTAATAAATACTGAATGCCTTATTTGAACTGAAGAAGGCATGTGTAGGATGTGTGTGGATTTGAGCTAAGGATGTTGTTGTGGCTTGTGCAGCCCTTTGAGACATTTGTGATTAAGTGCTATATAAGTAATCTTTGATTGATTGATGTAATGGATGCCAACGAGCGTGGCTGTGCGATAGTATGTTGTGTAAACTTGCTTTCAGGACATACAGCCCCCAAAATGTTTTAGTTCAATAGCCCTGGCCTAGGGCTTTTTGGCTCAACTCTCAATCAGTAAGGATTTGTTATTGAAGTATGATTGTAGCAAAATTATTTGCAGACGTGTATTTCAATCTGTTGCTGGTCCGAGCCCGGAGTATATATGGAAATACAGACACACAAATTAAAACAGGCACGCATGGATCTGATCATACACGCGCATATTGAGATACAGACACACAATTTAGTACACAAATATGTGAATCGGATTACAGATGCACAGACTGAGATACACATTTGCAAATAGTTGTGCTCCAAAATCATAACAGTAACAATAACTCATCATATGAAGCCCTCAGGTTCCCCCCATGATGCTGTCCCTCCTACCTTTTTTAATGAAGTGTTTTCTTGCATAGGGCAGCCTGTTCTTAATATTTTAAATAGCAGTCTGTTTTCTGGAGTAGTTCCTACCAGTTTTAAACACGCCGTGGTTCAACCGCTTTTAAAGAAACCTGGTCTGGACAGTTCAGTTTTAGCCCATTTTAGACCTATTTCTAAGCTGCCTTTCCTCTCAAAGATTTTGGAGAAGATTGTTTTTACCCAGTTAAACACTTTTTTAGAGGACTGTGATATTTTAGAAGTCTTTCAGTCTGGGTTTAAACCCCTCCATAGTACCGAGTCAGCTTTATTAAGGGTTTTTAATGACATCCTTCGAGCAACAGATTTAGGTGATCATGTAATTTTAGTTTTACTGGATCTAACAGCAGCATTTGATACGGTGGACCATAATATTTTAATTAGACGCCTGCAGCATCAAGTGGGCATCTGTGGTACTGCTTTGAGTTGGCTGAAGTCCTATTTGACTAACAGGACCTTCTCTGTGAATGTTGCTGGATCTGAATCCTCCGTTGCTCCCTTGACATGTGGGGTCCCACAAGGCTCAGTTTTGGGACCACTTCTCTTTTCTATTTATTTACTTCCCCTGGGCTCAATCCTAAGAAAGCATGATATTTCTTTTCATTGTTATGCCGATGACACACAAATGTATTTTCCATTAAAGAGAAATCATGCCTCTTCAATACAGCCATTACTTGCCTGTCTTGAGGATATCAAGGCCTGGATGGCCCTAAACTTCTTAAATTTTAATGAAAAGAAGACAGAAGTAATAGTGTTTGGACCTAGTGGTACCTGTAAGCTCCCCCCTGTTGACTTTGGCCCTTTGGCTTTGCACGTTAAGCCCATGGTCACCAACCTGGGCTTTCGTATTGACTGTGATTTTAAATTGGACCGTCAGATTGGCACAGTGGTGAAAGCCAGCTTTTTTTATTTACGTCAGCTGGCCAAGGTTAAAAACCTTCTTTCTAGGCAACAGTTAGAGACAGTAATCCATGCCTTTACTACATCTCGGCTGGATTACTGTAACTCTTTATATTTTGGAATTAGTCAGTCCTCCCTCTCACGTCTGCAGCTGGTCCAAAATGCAGCTGCCCGACTTTTAACTAACACAAGAAAAAGAGAGCACATTACTCCTGTTTTAGCCTCCCTCCACTGGCTGCCTGTGTCTTTTAGAGTCCATTTTAAGATTATCTTACTCGTTTTTAAATCCTTACGTGGTCTTGCCCCACCTTACCTCTCTGAGCTGCTCCATCTGTATGCCCCCACCCGGTCCCTCAGGTCAGCTGATCAGCTGATCCTGGAGGTACCCAAAACAAAGCGCAAGCTCAGAGGGGACAGAGCTTTCTCTGTTGCGGGTCCCAAACTCTGGAACGATCTCCCTCTCCATGTGAGACAGGCCCCTTCTTTGGCTATTTTCAAGACCCTTCTTAAAACCCATTTTTATTCACTGGCTTTTAACCCAGCATGAGACTTTGAACTGTTTTTAGCTTTTAACTTTTTGAACTGTTTTTAACTTTTAAACTGTTTTTATCTAACAAACTGTTCTTAGGGTAATTTATATTTGCTTTTTAATTGTGTATTTTTATTTCTGTTTTAAATGTTATTTTTTAGTCTGTCCTTTGCCTCTATTTCTTTGTGGTGTACAGCCCTTTGTTTTTCAACTGTGCTTGTTTTTAAAGGGCTTTATAAATAAAGTTGGTATGGTATGGTAAAATAACTTCCATATCTAATAAGGTTAGTTTTTTTATACCTTACATTGTTTTCTGTTTGAGTAATTTCACTTGATCAAGCAATTAAAAGCATTACAAAATCATAAAATAGAATAGAATACATCTTTTTTGTCTGTTCCTTCAGTGAATTGTTACATCTACAGTCTCACTACAAAATAACAAAAGTATGTATGATTTGTACTGATATTATGTCAGGCCAATACTGAAGGCTACAATATTGGTATCGTAACGGAAGTGAAAGCTCTGTATCGGAACACCCTTAGTCTTAATAATGTTAGACACCATATCAGTGCCAAAATAATTACTGACCAGAAATCATTCAATTGATTTATCATTCCCAACTTTTGGGTCGGCACAGTAATGATTAAAGTAGTGGAAAATGCTTTATTTAATGTCATACATAACTTTTTAAATATATTTTTTTTAAACCGCTAATCCAGTTCAGAGTCATAGCTGAAGCTGTTTGTTGATATAAGGGCCACAGCATGCACGGGTGGCAGTTGTAAGCAGGGTATTAATCTGCTTTGTGAACCACTACACTACAAATGATCCCTTTTCATAAGCTCCCCAACTGTCTCATTACCCAAAAACGTCAGCAAATGTTGTTTATCTGACCACAATGCACGTATTAATTGAAAATATCTGTCTGGTTTCCAGGACCTTTTGAGATTAATAAATTGAAGGCTCACACCATAAACTCAACTGCCATACGTTTGACATGGATGAAGCCACAGGAGCACAAGCCTGAGTATACATATCGGATTGAAACTACTGACTGTAGCTCCCAAAACAAAACGGTGGAAGAGGATTTTGCACTGATCTCAGAACTCCCTCCGGGGACACAGTGCAGTTTCTCTGTTTTTGTCCAAGCAGGGGATGGCATAGAGGGGAGAGCAAAGCGCATCTCTCAGTACACAAGTAAGACTTAACATTTTATTTTCCTTTTTCAGAATGTTGGGACTCAGTGTATTTTTTCTTCTCTTTGTGGTAACAGAACCTGAGAGGGTACAACCAAGTATCTCCAGTCTTGGCTCCAATATTTCAGTTTTGGTGTCCTGGATGAGCCCGCCTGGCAAAGTAGAGAATTACTCTGTTTACCTCAACACTTCTTCCATGGCTTCTCAACCGCAGCCGGTGCAAACTACCAACAACTCATTGCTGTTTGAGGGTCTGTCTGCTGGGAGCCTGTACAGTGCCACGGTGATGTCATATAGTGGACCATTCAATGCAACATCAGAATTTGTTACCAATGCTACTTGTAAGTACACTGCAATTATTATTATTGTTCATTTATTCAGTAACAGATATTGGTATACATTCGTCCCTTGCCAACTCACGCTTCAAAGTTTGTAGTTTCACTATGGAAGATTTTTTTTCCCCCCAACATTTAAAATAAATTTTAGGCCTAAACGAGCATAAAAATAAACTTAAAAAATATTAATGCTATGGTGGTATTGGCCACTAAATGAGACCAGAGCTCTTAAAGTCAGTATAGTATATGTCTTCATTTCCACAATATTATTAGTATGTCTACTATATTGGATTGAAAGAGTGTATACAATAGGTGACTGGCTAGTGCAGGGGTCCCCATACTACGGCCCGCGGGACGGATTTTGGACGCTGGCGGGCCGGATACCAAGTTACATTTTTTTTTTTTTTTTTTTTTTTTTTAATCTTTCCTTCCTAATCCATTTTCTACCGCTCGTTACTCTCGGTGTCTCCAAGCCGCTCAGGCAAATCATATTGTCTAAAAACGCATTTTCCTATCGATAACGTGACATCATTGCGCTCGGAATGTATACAGCCCGACCCGTGGCCCAATTTTTTTAACCCAATGCGGCCCCCGGTTCAATAAGTTTGGGGACCCCTGGTCTAGAGGGCTCTCATAATGTTAAAAAACATATTTAGAAAGTTGTAAACTTTTTTTTTTGCCTTAGTAATTACTATGGCTGGGCGAATATATGATTGTGGTTGTTGATTGGGATTAATTTGAGTTCAATCACAGTGATCAGCTGTTAGCATATTTCCTCGATCAAACATGGCGGAACAGTCTATTAGAAGTTACCGCAGTAGTAAACAGTAGGGAAGCAACAACACTTGATATAATCCTGCATGGAACAATCCATCTTTATTGAACCGTGATCTTGTGTGAATGTGTGTGTTTGTGTTTGTGTACGTTTGCATGTGTTTTAGTGAAAGTGTTTGTGTCCGTGTGTGTGTGCGCAACCTCCCGTTCCACCGCGCAAAAGTCAGGCTCGTCACGACATATTTAATGCTCAATCAGCGTTGTGCCTAGTCCCCCTCACACAGCTGGAATGCAGCCTAGAAGAACAACATAACAATTATATGACTAACACTAGTATATAAGTTGAAACAACGTTTAAAGGAGCAGCGACTTTATTTTCACTATCTGCTGCAGTTTGCAAGTAATCCTGCCCTGAATGCGGACTTGGAGGGACTCAAAGGAGTCTTTATCAGTCCCGACTGGGAGAAACAACACACCCAGGCATTTAAAAAAAGCCTATTTATATCTAAATATTTTGTTTATGTGTCTGCAAAGATTCCACTCCTCTGATATAACATGTACTGAAAAACACTGCAGACACTTTTTGTTCAAATCATTTTTGAGTTTGTGGATAAAAAACATTTTCTTCCTGAAATAATCATTAAGTTTGTTTTATGTGTTGGTATACATGAATTTACAGTCCTTCAAATTCAAACTGCACTTTATTATAATTGTATTAAATGTATGGTACAGTATTTGAGTTGTAAAAACTACACAATGTGGGTCACCACTTTTTGTTTGCCAAAGCACTGGTGAGAAGCACTGATGTATACAAGTAATAAAAGAATACAAATTATAATTTACCATTTGAAAGTGTTGTTTGGTAAATGTTAACTTGAAATAAAAGTTTTATATTATTCACTACACCAATGATACTTTGTTTAGTGCAGAATTAAGTTTGTGATGACAAGCAAAATAACAAAACAACTTTGAGAGGAAAAAAAGTTGTCTTCACTCACACAAAATGTACTGAAAAATTAGCTAAACTGTGGCCTTAAAACCGAGGTACGGATCGTAGCGTACCTCAAATATAGATATGAACAAAATGACAGTTGTCAGCTGTTAGCATATATGACCTCGAGCAAACATGGTGGAAATGTCTGTTACAAGATACTGCAGTAGTAAAAAGTAGGGATTCAACGGTACTCGCTATAATCCTGCACGGGACAATCCAACTTTGATTAAAAAAAATATATATTTTTTTTTTAGATTTAGATTTAGATTTATTGGTTCCCTTGGGGAAATTCATTGTCACTGCCGTACATTTAAACACTAGACATTACACATCACAAAAAAAAAAAAAAAAAAAAAGACATCATACATGACTAACACACATTTACAGGCTTGTCAGACGGGTCGGCCGGGCCTGCTGTTAAGGGCGGCTATAGCTGCAGGGATAAGGCTTTTCCTGAGGCGGGCCCTCCGGAATTTGATAGTTCTGTACCTGCGCCCTGATGGTAGTGGGATGATGTATTGGTGTAGTGGGTGAGTGATATCCTGGACTATTGTTTTTGCCAGTCGGGTGATGGACCTGTGGTTTAAGTCTGAAATGTTGGGTGTGGGTAGGCCGATGATTTTAGCTGCTATGTTTGTAATGCGTGTGAGTTTGGTCCGGTTGGTTACAGAAAGCATGGTGAAAAAACATGTGGAACATTACAGAAGGATGGGTTGAACAATGCTTTGGTAAAGTAATAACAGGAAATGAGGTGCAACGTATAGTCCTTTAAGTTTTCGGATGGCTGACAGTCTTTGTTGACTTCTTTTTTGAATGTCCGTGGTGTGCTGATCAAAGGTGAGTTTATTGTCCAAGGTTACGCCCAGGTATTTAAAAGTGTCAACTGTTTTAACTGTTTGTGTGTTTATGATGATGGGGTTCTGAGGTGAGGGGGGGTTGAACCATATTTCTTTTATTTTATTGACATTGATTTCCAGATAACTGGCTGTGCATGACTCTGTGAAATGTTTGACTGTGTTATGATAGTCCAGGATGGATTGACTGTTGGAGAGGAGTGCGAGAATGGCTGTGTCATCTGAGTATATTATTATATTGTGATATTCATCGAGATCGTATGATACAAAAAAATTAATCGTAATCATTTTTTTGCCATATCGCCCAGCCCTAATTCCTACTTTAGAACTACTACCATGGTCAGGCCCTGAACCAATTTACAGTGATAAACGTACATGCAAAATGTAATATTGTCTAAAAATATCTCCTAAGACACAAGATTTGTGTCCAATATTTTATCATAACTGTATTTAGAGGCGTGCCGATCCCGATTATGGCTGAAATTTGCCTTTTTTAGCTGATCGGAGATTAATTATCTAATCTTTACGGCAACTTTGTCCTAGTGTTTACATGGCTAAAGATTGTACTTCCACATCGAGCACGCCAATAGCTCAAAATAGGCAAGTGCTCTGAAGTGCATCAAAAAGTTGTTCTTCCAAAAGTTGGTCACCTTGATTGTTGTGGTGAAGATACAGTAGCGCCAAGATTAGTTACAGCGTTGTTCTTAGCAGTGTTAATCCGAAAACGGAAGTCCCGCTTGGTGAATATCTTTATCGATCATCACATTATAACAATATAAAATACGACAAATACTGCATTGACTTAATTTAAGACTTAATTTAGGCCAAATATTTAAATCTGCTATGTAGTAAAGCCACAATATTGAAAGTGCGATGTGGCGAGAGAGGACTGCAATACATTTTTAATACATATTTAATACATATTCAAGGACATGATGCAATAAAAAGGGTCCTCCAGTAACTTCTGAAAATTAAAATTCAACCTCACCTCAGTTTTGTTACTTCATCACTTGGTCGACCGAGCACCAAGAAAAACCGAACTTTTAACATTTTAATTCCAGACAATAGCAAATCTCATGTAGTAATCGTTTATCTTGAGTCAATGTCTATAAATAATGTGACGTTTGCCTTCCTCAATTTTGAAAATATGTTACTCTGCTTTTTTAAACTGACACTCTGCATTCCCAATCAACCCAAAGTTCCAAACCCACCCGGGCCTATTGAGATCCTCAGAAAGACAAATCACTCAATCGAAGTAAGGTGGTCAGAAGCGGCCCTGATGACTGAAGGATCGTTCTACTACGAGCTGACAAGCATGCCTTCTGAGGAATATGAATGCATGAATACAACTAACACCAGTCATACTTTTGAGCCTCTGCTTTCTGGGACACCCTACAACATTTCCATAGCAACAGTGGGTGTCTTGGGTTTTAGGAGTGAAAAGGTCCATGCCTATTTGGTAACCACAAGTAAGCAGATTGTTTTTAATTAATGCACGTGTCTGGGTTACTTCACTCTCTTTAACCCCAACTCTCAAATGCCAACAGAACCTCTAGGTGTGAAGTATCTCAACACATCCGAGGAGGAAGAAAACATCACCGTCAAGTGGACTCAACCTGATGATTACAAGGAAGACTATCTTTATTATTTGGCATGGAAAAGCTCAGATCAGCCTATCAGTGGCAATGTTTTAACTGGCCAAACGGTGCATACCATCGAAAACCTGGAGCCTGGCAGCAGCTATAACTTTACAGTTGTCTCAGAGACTTCGGATGGAACTCAGGGTGCCGCCAGATCGATTTCCAGTTGCACAGGTACAGTTACAATGCATATACAGTGGGACCTCTTCAATGCACGAGACAGCTTACTCTCAACAAACTGCTCTGGATAGCCAGTAAGCACCGTATTACCCTTGATTCTTTCGCTCAAAATATCGTAATCATCGTGTGGTGGGTATAGTCAGTGACACTCTGGAAAGGCTAGTAAGGCTCTTGTTGACTTAGATTGTTACTGAATGATACTTTACTTTATTTGGCTCAATGGTAGCTTATTTTGTAGTCGTATTCAATAAATAAAGCAGTGACTGTGTCACTAATGTGTTAAATTGTAATAAAACTGAGTGTATACAAACCCTGATATATTTTTGGTGAAACTAAAACATACATTTGTAGAACATACAAACCCTTTATTTATTAAATCACAATTATTGAAATTCAACGATTAAGTGCATTTGCAAACAGCTAAAATGATGTACAAAGCAAACTATAACCTGCTACCCAAGAATGTACAACAATTCTTCTCAACAAAAGAGGAGAAATATAACCTTAGAGGAAAATCTAATTTTAAACTGTCAAGACTTGGTCCTGGGTGTTTGCTTTTCCGGGATGCAACGGAAAGTTGGCTCGGGCGAGACGGGAATGTAAGTACATAATTTATTTTATAATTACTAAAAGAAAAAGAAGTAAACAAAAGGCGCGCACAATGGCGGAGAACAAACTATGAAACCAAAAAGACTATAAACATGGAACAAAAACTTACTTTGGCATGGTACATGAAGCATGATCTAAGAGGATGAAGAGTGTGTAGAGCATAATTGTTGGATGTCGTCAGAACGACAAACTGAAAACAATGAACTTAAATACTATAGACATGATTAGTGAAAGCAGGTGCGTGACTCAAAACGTGAAACAGGTGCATGACGTGACAGGTGAAAACTAATGGTTGCTATGGTGACAACAAAACAAAAGTGCACAAAAAGTCCAAAAACAAAACCGAACATGACTAAAACAAAACATGATCACACAGACATGACAAAAACATTTGTATGCTGGTACAACACTTAAAACTTTTAGTATATCAGTATGTGGGATTAAATTATGGAACAGATTAACTAAAGAAATCAAACAAGGCACCAATATGATTCAGTTTAAGAGACGGTTCAAACTACAGGTGTTCACAAAGTACACAGAACAAGAATTATGATGAACATCTTGAACCCTTTTTATTCCTTTTTTTTTTTTATTGAGACAAAAATTATTTATCTATTTAATATTTGTATTCTTACTATGGTATATTATTTATTTATTTATTATATATTTGCTCACTGTTCTGTTAAAGAGAACAAGGAAATTGGATAAAATGGCTATGGTATGAAAAGGGCTAGGATTAAATAAGCTCTGCTTCTTCCTACTCCTTTTCGGACGTGCTGTAATGAAACAACTGGAATTATGTGATGCATTACATTGTATCGTATGCATGTTCGAAATAAACTGAAACTGAACTGAAAAAAACAAATCATACAAACTTGAGGTACCACATATGGTCAAAGCATATGGTGCAAGAAAATATTGAGTGAACTGACTTGTAAGACAGTGCCCTCTGCTGGATTTATGGCTGCTGTTTGCCTTTGTACACCATGGTTTTAAATTCTATATAACCTTGACTGTTAGTACTTAACCAATGGTATGTTTATCTTTCTGCTGTAGATGCAAGTCCAGTGAGAAATGTATCATGTGAAGGTCCAGATAAAACAGATGCAGAAATTGTCTTGTCCTGGACTAAGCCGAGGGGCCAGTTTCATGGATTTCGCATCACTGTAAATAATAGCGACACAGTTGACTTCGGAACCTGTAATGAAAGCTGTAGCCAGACCATCTCCAACCTCAGGCACTACACAACATACCAGCTCATGATGGAGACACTGAGCTGTGGACAACCGGCCACTCCAGTGTTTCTCCACTGCAAGACTGGCATCACAGGTATAGTGACTGCATCAGTTTTCAAAACAAAATGTAAGGAAAACTAAATAATATATTTCTTCATGTTTTGATAGACCCACCAATTCCAATAAACTACGAGTCACTAGTGAATGTGACCGACAAAGTATACAACAGGTTCACCATTCAGATCAACCCCAGCCTCCTGCTTGACACCCATGGACCAATTACTCATTTTGGTGTGCTAATAACGGACAACGTAAACGGTTGGTTAAATCTTCTTCTAATTGTCAGATTTTAGGCGCATATCATTATCACTTAGTGAGCTACAACGACTTGTGTTGTTACTTTCCTATCCCTGTAATTTCAGCTGCTGACACATCTAATATGACCCAGTACTTGGAGAAAACATATCAACAATGGGAAGACAAAAATACCTCAACATACCTTGCAACAGTAAAAGAGAGAAATGTTCTGTCACGCAGTCAAGAGACCAATGTTGTTGTAGACATAGGAGATGGTTCAAAATGGGAGGGCTACACCAATGGTGCACTTCATGGCAATGGAAGATACCAGTAAGAAAATCCCTCCCTTAGTACTATTCTAATAGATGCTGCGTATCAATTCATTATCGGGTGTGTCGTCTACTTTCAGCACCCCCACACCTCCTTCTCCTCAAACAGTTCGTGGCACTAGGGACCTGTAATTAGTATTACCTGCACTCATTGTTTAACCTAAACATGTGGCATGTGGAAATTTGCATACACATGTCACAATGCAGGTTAATCACTGCCTTAGACCAGTGTCTCGCAACCACTGTGCCGTGGCACTTAAGTGTACCGTAAGAGATCATAGTTTGTGCCGAAATTTGGCCAAAAATGAATATTTACTACAAATAATGCAGTAACTGGAGAGGCACTGAAATTTGTTTTTTCTTTATTTTATTGTGATCTAATCCATTTATATACAATGTTGCTAATTAACATTAAATACAATTAAATAAGAATTATTAAATAAGACAATAATTTACTTTAGGTGAAAATGTTTTTTTCTCAAATATTTGTTGATATACCGGTATTTTATTTCATTATTTTTATAAAACTGAAAACAATGTGGTTTTACCTTTATTTGTATACAAAGTCAATGTGCCTAACCTTCTCTAGGAAGCTCTGTTATTATGTTTGTAAAAGTCATTCTTATTTTCCATTAGTTTTAAAAGTCTCTCAGCCACTTTGTGATATTGTTTTGCACTTCCTGAGCACCATAGCTGTGCCTCTCTGCGTAAAGACAGCAGCGGAAAGCACCTGCCAGGTTACGAACGCTCCCGTGAGTAAAGGAGATTGTTTGATATTCATCCAGGGCTGCAGCTATCCATTATTTTAGTAATCCAGTTAGGTACCGAGTCATTTGTTCAATTAGTCAAATAAAAGACACTTTCTAAACTCAATCTGTCTTTTAGGGAAAATAATTTAAATAAACAAAGATTTTTCAAATTACCTTTCTTATTAATGCACTTAGCAATTCAATTTCACTTTTACTTCATGGGTATCGCTAGATATTACTTATATTTAAAAATAATATAGGTTAAAAACTAAGTTTAGCCTAAAACCATGTTATATATAACTCATAAAGAACCAAATTAAATAAAAATACAAATTCAGTATAATACTGTAAATTGAATAACAACATATATAACACAGACACATTTGAAAATGTATTATTTTAAGGAGTGATGTTTGATTTGTGGCCAAATGTGGCCTAGATGATATAAACATACAAACTGTAGATACTAATATGTTTGAATAAAACATGTGTTATGCAAGTCAAACCTATAGGCGTTGGCTACCAAAATATACTTTTAGCTTGTTTCTGCTTGTTTACTGTTCTTAAATATGAAAAGTGCTTTCTGGTAATGCGGCACCATTGATTGCGTAACGACAGCTCTGTTTGACAGTGCAAACATTTAATCACGATGTCTGTCTTTTTCAGTTTGAAATGATCGCAAAACTTCTCTCACCTTCTTTGGGCTCTTTGCTCTTTTTCCATCCTGTTGCTTTTCTTTGAGCTGTGATATTTTTCAATTGTAAAATATGTCCCTTGGCTCAGTAAAGATGGGTAAACACTGACTTAGACACACTTTGGGGCCTGGCAGTCTTGTTCGCTATTCGCGACAGTTGCGTTTGGCCTCATGCTATTTAGTATAGTTATGGCCTTGCATGGCAGCTCCCGCCATCAGTGTGTGAATGGGTGAATGTGGAAATAGTGTCAAAGTGCTTTGAGTACTTTGAAGGTAGAAAAGCGCTACACAAGTATAACCCACTTTAAAGTTCCCGTAAAAGTTTCTGTGGTGGAAAAAGGTCAAATACTGTAGTTGTTTTCCAATTTTTGTTGAAAATCCTGTGGTTTTTGAAGTTAAAGGCCTACTGAAACCCACTACTACCGACCACGCAGTCTGATAGTTTATATATCAATGATGAAATCTTAAAATTGCAACACATGCCAATACGGCCGGGTTAGCTTACTAAAGTGCAATTTTAAATTTCGCGCGAAATATCCTGGTGAAAACGTCTCGGTATGATGACGTCAGCGCGTGACGTCACGGATTGTGGAGGACATTTTGGGACAGCATAGTGGCCAGCTATTAAGTCGTCTGTTTTCATCGCAAAATTCCACAGTATTCTGGACATCTGTGTTGGTGAATCTTTTGCAATTTGTTCAATGAACAATGGAGACAGCAAAGAAGAAAGCTGTAGGTGGGAAGCGGTGTATTGCGGCCGACTGCAGCAACACAAACACAGCCGGTGTTTCATTGTTTACATTCTCGGAAGATGACAGTCAAGCTTTACCATTGGCCTGTGGAAAACTGGGACAACAGAGACTCTTACCAGGAGGACTTTGAGTTGGATATACAGACGCGGTACCGTGAGTACGCATGCAGCTGCGGCTTCCAAACATTTGATCACTTGCCCGTACGTGCGTGCCGCTATGTGCATGTCACGTACGTAACTTTGGGGACTTTGGGGAAATATATGTGCTGTATGAACTTTGGGGAGGTGAACGGTACTTTGGGCTGTGGGATTGAGTGTGTTGTGCAGGTGTTTGAGTTGTATTGACGGGTTAAATGGACGGGAGGGGGAGGTGTTTGTTATGCGGTATTAATTTGTGGCATATTAAATATAAGCCTGGTTGTGTTGTGGCTAATAGAGTATATATATGTCTTGTGTTTATGTACTGTTTTAGTCATTCCCAGCTGAATATCAGGTCCCACCCGCCTCTCACAGCATCTTCCCTATCTGAATCGCTCCCACTGCCCTCTAGTCCTTCACTCTCACTTTCCTCATCCACGAATCTTTCATCCTCGCTCAAATTAATGGGGAAATCGTCGCTTTCTCGGTCCGAATCGCTCTCGCTGCTGGTGGCCATGATTGTAAACAATGTGTAGATATGAGGAGCTCCACAACCTGTGACGTCACGCTACTCGTCTGCTACTTCCAGTACAGGCAAGGCTTTTTTATCAGCGACCAAAAGTTGCGAACTTTATCGTCGATGTTCTCTACTAAATCCTTTCAGCAAAAATATGGCAATATCGCGAAATGATCAAGTATGACACAGAGAATGGACCTGCTATCCATTGCATTTCAGTAGGCCTTTAAAGTACAATGAACACTCACAACATTGATATTCAATTCATAAAATCAAATTAATTCAATGTTATTCCAAAAAATAAACCTCAAAACTTTGCAACGTTTGCCGCAACTTTCTGATAAAGCTGCAGCAAAATCAGGCATTTTAGACAATCACCAAAAAGCCAGCAAAATCCCGAGGGACTGAAAACACTGCAAAAGAAAACAAGCTCTCGACACGTGCCGTCATTATTTTGTTGCATTATTAAGCAAGTTATTTTGTGTATGCTCTAAATGACAGCAGCCTCTATGATTCTGCAGGTATGCCATTGTACTGTTCACTAGATTGAGTCTCCAGGACAACCTAGTGAAGGCAGGGTCATCCGGGTCAAAGGCTTCCATCACTAATTTCTATTCTGTAATAAATCTCCCACAGGACCCAGGTATCGTAGAGGTTCAATATGAAATCTTCTTATTCAATCGCTTTTTCTGCCCTAATCCTTTCTGTTCAATGTTACAGTCGTCATCAGCATAGCTGTCGGAGCAACACTGGGAATTTTCTGTGTTCTCGTCATCGTTCTAATTGGCTTCATTGTATACTGGAGAAGGTTTGTCACCATCATGAATTTGTAAAGATGACTCAAGTTTATGTGTTTAATTTCATTGTCTGTATGCTGTAGGTTATCTAGTAAAGAAACATCAGACATCCAGATTCATTCCATGAGGTGAAAATTTTAAATTTTAAAAATATTTGTCTTGCATATAAGTGTTGGTCAATATTGCTTTCTTCTTCTTTTTTAGAGCTAAAGTGTGAGTATAAACCTTGTATTTCAAAGTTTAGGAAAAGAAGACGCTCATTTGCAAGGTAACTCATTCTCTTGTCCTTTTAAGCAGGAGTGCAGCAGTGAGCGTAGAGGATTACGAGGCTTACTACAGGAAGCAGAAAGCAGACTCCAACTGCGGCTTTGCTGAAGAGTTTGAGGTAAAGCATTTCTTAATTAGAGCTGAAATTCACATTTCAGTTTTATATCGGGAAACAATGACAATAACATACATACCAAATCTAGTGTTTTGCGGATGCTGTTGTAAGTGATGTCATAGTCGAATTTGCGTAATAGTTCATGACGCACAACTCAAGTGTGTATGGATGGAAAAAACGGAGCTGTGTCATAAGAAACATGCAGCAATATCTTGTGTTTTTAAATCTTATGTAATAACAAAACTTCGGTGTTGTTTAGCTCTCCCCTTTTAAAGGGCCAAATTCTCCCAGGTTTTTTTGTTCAAATGGCTGGTCTGAATAAAGCGAGAAGACCAGAATTGAAGACGAACAATATTTTCTACAAATGGAGTAAGTATAAACAGTAGCAATACCAGCATTGGATAGAAGACCGTGACCTACAATGTCTGGCGTGTTCTCTCTCGATTGTTGATTACTCACATGCTTTTATCCTCCTTGCTGCCTTTCCCTGGTGGAGTTGTTTAAGCACTGACCGATGAAACCAAATGTTAACCTAACCGTGTATTTTGAACATACTCACATAATTGTCCACTCTCGCTTCGGGTTGATCCTGGCACCTCTTCTCACCATCAAAACCAAATAATATACTGTTTGCAAAGATAAAAACACAAAATGTACTCATTATGTTTTGTTCTTAAATGAAACAAAGTGAATAAAGAGTGAGACCCTCTATGCATTCCACTCTGCTTTAAGGTGGAAAATATTCCCCGAACAGTTTCATTTTGTTCAGCAGAAAACTTGTGTGTGCGATTTACAACACGCACAAGCGATTAAAAAAAACATTAATGATGTTTCCTTAGCTCCATGTACTGTGAATGTGCGATGATTTTAAAGAGATGTGACATTTGCAAACAAGTCATTTCTTTTATATGGCTCTTTTCAGTGAACGATGATAAGCAATTAAGATATAAGAGACATATTAATGCCAAGGCATGTGCGCGCCACCCAACTTCACTAGAAAATGAGTCGTAGTCAAAGGAAAGCTACATTTAGATGTACTTTTCTGGTTCATTGTTCAGCTTTGGATTTGTAAAGTAGTTCAGATGTAAACACCAGGTAGGGTAGTGCAATTTTGCATTCACATTTTTAGCTCGTCCTAATGTTTATACTAGTTTTGTTTATATTTTCATACAAATACAGACATATTTTTTATTTATGGTTTGTATACTTCTGTGTAATTTTGATCCACAAAGTTTTTTTTAGAAAAATACATCTGATTGTCAATGCATATGGAATTGGATATGTCACCAATAATATGTTAACAATAAAAACATAAGCAAAATAAATGTATATTAATGTTTCAGAAAAATTGTGGGATCATCACTTACAGATGAGTTATATTGTGCAATGAGGTCAGCTGTGGTATGTGTTTATGAAGTGTGTTAAGAAGTAGACTTACAATGTCATCTAATATGTAGAGTTGGAATGACAAGCTACACCGACAGTTCCCATTATAACATGTTTATGCATGAAGGTGAAAACGCCAAATTTAAAAAATAAATAGATGTGCCGGGTCGACACAAATAAACGAAGGTATTGGAAACACTATTATAAGATTGTATGTTTATGCTTTCTTTGAAGGACCTAAGGTTTGTGGGTACGTGCCAGTCAAAAGCAAATGCTGAGACACAGGAGAACAAGGCCAAGAATCGCTACAACAATGTGCTTCCCTGTGAGTCACCCAGATAAACTGCTACTTCCTAACAAAAACAACTGTTTATTCTATACTCTGCCATACATCCAATTCAATCAGTTCTACCATCATTGCTTGTGTATTACATGGACTTAAACTGCAATAAAAAGAAGTACACTCACCAGCCATAACATTAGGCAGACCTGTGAAATGCACTGAGCTCCAACACAAAGATAATAAATGTCTGTGTTTACAAATATTGCTCAGTTTTGATCAGTAATCAATGCATTTATGTTGGATTACCAATTAACTTCAAGATGGCATTGGCAGTGTATCACAAGTTGCTGTGCATTTAGGGTCACCAGTTAACAGAGGCGTAGAGCATCTACCTTTACCATAAAAAATGTTTGATAATCTTTTTCACTTAGGGCTACATACAGAAATATGTAAGGAATTCAGGGGCCACTTTGATACATTTTGTGCATTTAATATACCAAAACTAATTCAATTTAGTAGATCAATATATGCTAAGCTATTTGAACAAAACATCTGCATCTTAACTTTGCGTTGTAGGTGAAACGGGCCAATGGAAAAGAAGAATGCAAGGCAATATGTTAGTAGATTAATATAGTAATTTATTTAGATCAATATTTGTATTTTTCTTGAGTTTCAAACAACTGAGCATTATTTTTTGTAAACACAGCTATAATACTGAATCCTAAAACATTTTTGACATGTATTGCTGTTATGAAACAACTCATTGATAATTTCCTCACTAGATGATTCCTCTCGTGTGAAACTCTCTATCATTCATGGCAGTCCATATGATGACTACATCAATGCTAACTACATGCCGGTGCGTACTGACTCTCTCTGCCTCAGTCATGGCTTCATCATTCCACACTTTTTGCGGAAAGTCCTTCTGATTTCACTCATATGGACACTACCTGAGAATCTGTTGAAAGTCTGACCAGAGTGGATGTTTAGTGCTTGGACTGTTGTTTCCTTTGGCAGGGTTACAACTCCAGGAAGGAGTTTATCGCAGCTCAGGGGCCTTTGGCCAGCACTGTCAAGGATTTTTGGAGAATGATCTGGGAGAAGAATGTGCACACACTGGTCATGCTGACACGCTGTAACGAACAGGGAAGAGTGAGTACGGATACAAGGACCCCTTTATAGGGCCTACTTCCTCTAAACGAGCCGTTGGGATATTGCTCTGTCCTGTGACGTTTTTCACACCGGTGACGTCAGCGGATTATCTGTATATGATATAAATTTACCCAAAGTGCTGTGTACGACTCCGCCAATTTAGTCCACGACAGGGTTTCTCCTTAATGTATCTGACGATGGCTCACCGCCACGACGCAATCATAACCGCAACACCTTGAGTAATATTATATATTGTAGCCTCCAGAAGAAGTCAAAAGTCTGAAGTGTTTTAACTTGTTTTGCCAATCTTATGCTAATAACCTAATATATATATATATATATATATATATATATATATATATATATATATATATATATATATATATATATATTAGACTTAGACTTAGACTTCCTTTTTATTGTCATTCAAATTTGAACTTTACAGCACAGATAAGAACGAAATTTCGTTACATAAGCTCATGGTAGTGCAGGATAAAAAAGCAATAAGGTGCATATATAAATAAATAAATATATATAAATAATATATAAATATATATAAAATAAATATATATAAATAAATAAATAGATTACTGTACAGATAAATATATTGCACTTTTTCACATGCGTCCACGTTTATGGATGTATGTTATATTGTCTTTTTTATTCCAGCGAGTTAATCCATTTTGGGGGGAGTTGAGGGGATAATTTAATTATGATGCGTTCAAGAGTCTTACGGCTTGAGGGAAGAAGCTGTTACAGAACCTGGAGGTTCTGTATATATATATATATATATATACATATATATATTTATATAATATACATATATATATATATATACAGTATATATATATATATATATATATATATATATATATATATATACACAATGGTTCGATGGCTATGTATATATATATATATATATATATATATATATATATATATATATATATATATATATATATATATGTGTGTGTATGTATATATATATATATATATATATATACATTTTTGAAATATAATGTAACTTGAGTAACTTCATGTGTTGTTGATTGATTAAGTATTTTACAACATTGTTTTCTCTCTCCAGATCAAATGTGAGCAGTACTGGTATCCAGGAAGCAAACACTTTGAATACATCTCAGTCACAACAACCTCTGAAATACCACTTGATGACTGGACCATTCGGGACTTTGACATAAAAAATGTAAGAGCCTTCACACAACTAAAGGAGTTTTGTAAAACCCTAAAGCCAAGTTTTAACAAATGCGCTAGAGCTGCAACTAATGAATAGTCAGTGATTAGTTTTTCAATCTGGTGACTAATCAAACGATTATTGTCTACGTGACCTGCTTTACACGTTTGAGTCCACAACTTCATTTTGGACTTAGACTTAGACTTCCCTTTTATTGTGATTCAAATTTGAACTTTACAGTACAGATAAGAACAAAATGTTGTTGCATTAGCTTGTTGTAGTGCAGGATAAAAGAGTAATAAGGTGCAGATATAAATAAATAGATTACTGTACAGATAAATATATTACACTTTTGCATATATATTGTTTTTATATTCCAGCGAGTTAATCCGTTTTTGGTGGGAATTGAGGGAATTATTTTGATGCGTTCAAGAGTCTGATGGCCTGAGGGAAGAAGCTGTTACAGAACTTGGAGGTTCTGCTACGGAGGCTGCGGAACCTCTTTCTAGAGTCCAGTAGTTAAAACAGTCCTTGGTGGGGGTGGGAGTAGTCTCTACAGATTTTCTGAGCCCTGGTCAGGCAGCGACTTTTTGCGATCTCCTGGATAGGAGGAAGAGGAGTCCTGATGATCTTTTCCGCCGTCCTCACCACTCTCTGCAGAGACTTCCAGTCTGAGGCACTGCAGGCTCCAGTCCTATTTTAAGTCATTTCCAAAAAGTTACTATTGTAACTTGTAACAAAAGAAACACAAATTACAAAGGAAATACTTTTTTACTTTATAACACAAAATAAATAATCAGAATGTTAGACACTTATGACTCAGAGGAATTATAAGTCAACAAAGTCCTTGTGTAGTCCCTGAGTGGGTATTTCTGTCCTTTAGGTGAAAACAGCAGAGACTCGTTCAGTTCGTCAGTTTCACTTCACAGCTTGGCCTGATCACGGAGTACCAGAAACCACTGAGCTCCTTATCAGCTTCAGACACCTGGTCAGAGAGCACATGGACCAGTACTCCACCAACTCTCCCACTGTGGTCCACTGCAGGTCTGTCAGAACCAACAGAAAAGTCTCTCTGTGTCTCAATCCTTACGTCCACTTTTCTTCTGTGATTACGTGGGGTTACCAAAAGTTGAATCAACAGTATCTTTGTCTCTCTCTGTTCAGTGCTGGAGTGGGCCGCACAGGCACCTTCATAGCCATCGATCGTCTGATCTTCCAGATTGAAATCGACAATGTTGTGGATGTGTACGGCAATGTCCATGATCTACGCATGCACCGCCCCCTTATGGTGCAGACGGAGGTACAAACACAGCTCCACTTATGCAGAACTACAAAACCAGTGAAGTTGGCACGTTGTGTAAAACGTAAATAAAAACAGAATACAATGATTTTCAAATCCTTTTCAACCTATATTCAATTGAATAGACTGCAAAGACAAGATACTTAACATTTGAACTGGAAAACTTTATTTTTTGCAAATATTAGCTCATTTGGAATTTGATGCCTGCAACATGTTTCAAAAAAAGCTGGCACAAGTGGCAAAAAAGACTGAGAAAGTTGAGGAATGTTCATCAAACACTTATTTGGAACATCCCACAGGTGAACAGGCTAATTGGGAACAGGTGGGTGCCATGATTGGGTATAAAAGCAGCTTCCATGAAATGCTCAGTCATTCACAAACAAGGATGGGGCGAGGGTCACCACTTTGGGAACAAATGCGTGAGCAAATTCTCGAACAGTTTAAGAACAACATTTGTCAACGAGCTATTGCAAGGAATTTAGGGATTTCACCATCTACGGTCCGTAATATCATCAAATGGTTCAGATAATCTGGAGAAATCACTGCACGTAAGCGATGATATTACGGACCTTCAATCCCTCAGGCGGTACTGGATCAAAAAGCGACATCAGTGTGTAAATGATATCACCACATGGGCTCAGGAATACTTCAGAAAATCACTGTCAGTAACTACAGTTCGTCGCTACATCTGTAAGTGCAAGTTAAAACTCTACTATGCAAAGCGAAAGCCATTTATCAACAACACCCAGAAACGCCGCCGGCTTCGCTGGGCCCGAGCTCGTCTAAGATGGACTGATGCAAAGTGGAAAAGTGTTCTGTGGTCTGACGAGTCCACATTTCAAATTGTTTTTGGAAACTGTGGACGTTGTGTCCTCTGGAACAAAGAGGAAAAGAACCATCCGGATTGTTATAGGAGCAAAGTTCAAAAGCCAGCATCTGTAATGGTATGGGGGTGTATTAGTGCCCAAGGCATGGGTAACTTACACATCTGTGAAGGCACCATTAATGCTGAAAGGTACATACAGGTTTTGGAGCAACATATGTTGCCATCCTAGCAACGTTATCATGGACGCCCCTGCTTATTTCAGCAAGACAATGCCAAGCCATGTGTTACAACAGTGTGGCTTCATAGTAAAAGATTGCCGGTACTAGACTGGCCTGCCTGTAGTCCAGACCTGTCCCCCATTGAAAATGTGTGGCGCATTATGAAGCGTAAAATCCCACAACGGAGACCCCGGACTGTTAACCAAGACATCAAGCAAGAATGGGAAAGAATTCCCCCTGAAAAGCTTAAAAAATTGGTCTTCTCAGTTCACAAACGTTTACTGAGTGTTGTTAAAAGGAAAGAAAGGCCATGTAACACAGTGGTAAAAATGCCCCTGTGCCAACTTTGTTGCAATGTGTTGCTGCCATTCAATTTTAAGTTAATGATTATTTGCAAAAAAAAAACAAGTTTCTCAGTTCGAACATTAAATATCTCATCTTTGCAGACTATTCAATTGAATATAAGTTAAAAAGGATTTGCAAATTATTGTATTCTGTTATTTACAAATTACACAACGTGCCACCTTCACTGGTTTTGGGTTTTGTATTTGTTGTGTGGCTAACGTGTGTGTGTCTTATGTCTGTGCAGGATCAGTACGTGTTTTTAAACCAGTGTGCAATGGACCTAATTCGATCAAGAACTGGAACTAATGTGGATCTAATCTACCAAAACACAGCTGCGCTCTCCATCTATGAGAATGTGGAACCCAAAAAAGTTTTTTATAAATAAAACATGATGCATAAAAGCATAGAAGCAGCACTCAGGTATTCTACTTCAAATATGAAAATACTGGAGAAATAAACCCACCATTCGTCACATTCTTCATAGATAGAATAAATACCAAAGACCTTAAATCATGTTAGATTGTTAACCAAATATTAAATATTTGAAATATGTAGCTGTTCACTGTAACTATTACTGGCTCAATACTGTATATGATTTCTCAGGTATATTGGACACTGTATGGGTATTATTATGACTGACACTTAAATGTGTAAAAAGGAAGGTGTCATCATTTGAACTGGTGGTTCTGTGCCTCTTTAA